>NW_028146738.1:1745000-1897500 GCF_055883805.1 Amblyomma maculatum
ACTGTTCGGTCATAGAGTTGTGCAACGCTACTCTACCACTTGACATGGCCGATTTTGCAGGATCTTCCAACATGGGTTTCTCATAGAGATAGAAGGGTGAAGAAACAAAAAATTCCAGGGTTTTTTGTATTCTTAGTGAAGTATTATTACCCCAAGGACACAGGCACGTTCTGCTAGTCTTAGTTAAGTGGGCAAGAGGCCATAGTTAAGTGGAACTTCATATCTTTGTCGGGTGGTTCTTCACAAGACGTGGTAGCTTATGGCTACTTATCCTGCGTGATATTGTCACGTGGTGGTGACAAGGTCGAGGACACAAATGAAGAGTCGATAATTGCACTGAAGAAATTCTTTATTGGGCTGACTTGCGCCCGCAAAAGAACTAAGCAACTCGGCGGCGGCGATAGCAACAAACGCGCTCGTCGGTCGTCGAACTCAGAATGCTCGTCGCACTCGTCAACGCTCAACTTAACGGCTGCTCACAACAATCTATTTAACGTCGCAAACTGCTATTAGCGCAACCTGGAACATTGTAGAAACATACGCGAGTGATCGGAATCTTTGAGACAGATCTCAGCGCATCGTTCGCGGCCAAGAAAATGATAACGCGTCGTATCGCGACAACGAGCTTGAACAAACACGGGATGCAGAATTGATAAGCGCGCCAGAATAACAATGATAAGGCCGCATGTCAGCGGCTGTCTAACAGGAACAAATAAACATTTGAACAGTTCGCGGCAATATAATAAAGGTACAAATTATTTAATTATTAATTTACCGGGTTTCAAGGAGGATCCGCAAAGGAAGCCGTGGGCGGGAGCTGTTGAAGCTGTACTGTCATACCCTTAAAGGCAGAGCACCCCTATATATTTTTTTTTCAGAATGTTGCTGCATTTGCAGTAAAAGCGAGAGCTCCCCCTGAACTGCAGTGCAAAAGGAAGAAGTGCGACCCTGCGAGTCGTTGAATTGGTAGCGGCATCTAGTGCAGAAGAGCTCACTTTCGAGCAATAGTGCTCCCACAGCCGTAAAGATCGCGCTGCAAGCCGGAGCATGTTGGCATGCCTCCATGGTGTTTCGACAAGCGCGTGCCCGCGAAGGAGCGCGCACGAGGCACTGTAGCGCATGTCGTTGACGGCGCAATCTTAAAGCTGGAATTAGTTATTATCAGACGAAGCTCAAATTGCACATATCCTTCTGGATAGATTACGGCGTTGTAACAACAATGGGACTAACTGCCATGGAAAACAGAGGTTGTGAAAGCTGAGAAAAACAAAAACAAATGAACTACAGGTGTTGACACGGTCTACCGTTTTAGCGCAGAAAATTCCGAGGATGTAAAGACAGTGTTTCATAGCGTATCCCTGAAGGTAGGCCAACCTTTCTCATAGGAACAGCGACCAGGCTAAGTTTCAGTGTTTATGGGGCGAGTTTGAATCGAGGGGCGGGGGAAAATACTTTTTTAAATCAACCAATATTTTCAGTCACAAATGCAACTCTCGCTACGGAACAATAAACGCAAACACAGCTATAGCAAAAGAGCCGTATGATCAATTTTACTTAAACAGGAAATAATGAGCTGTTTATCACTACCCCTTTAGGCAGCCATGTCGGTGATTGATTTGTTACCCCGCCAAACTGTCGCCTGTGCCTATAGTGCTTGGCCCGCAACAAACAGATCTGAACTTAGGCTGGAGTAAGCGACGTTCTAGAGCTGAGGTTCGTCTCGTCACTCCACCAGAACATGCACTGTAGACAGCCCCGCGTGTCTTAGCTCTACGGCAGCTTTTGATTTGCTTCAATACGGGTCAGAGGATATTGATACCATAAGATTGGGAGATATAGAAACCAATCATTGGTACCGACAGTATTTTTGTGGTTGCACGAAAACATGACATGTGAGCCACATTGGGGCCATAACATATCGTATAATGCTTAGTCAATTGAATTGGTCCGAGACACCAACACTGAAACTTCGAAATATTCGTGGTTTGAAAAGCCGTCGCCGTGGTAGGCATCATGCCAGAGCAAAACAGCGCAAACTTCACAACGGACAGAGAAGGGCAGACGAGACACGGTCTGCCCTTCTCTGTCCATTGTGAAGTTTGCGCTGTTTTGCTCTGTGATGAACCAACCAGCTCGAGATGTTTTCTTCAGGCATCATGCGTGTTGCATTTTTCACAAACGCAGTTACAGATACAACTGTATCTTCCAGAATGACCTTTCTTCGTTTACTTCGTCGCTAAATAATGCCACTCAGCGTAGAATTGAATCTATAAGGATCGAAATACCGTGCTGCTGTGCAATTTCTAATGCGAACGCTTTGTGTTAAATGTGCTCAGGTAATAAAGTGACTCGGAAATGTCGTTTACAGAGGTTATATAAAGAAAAGGTGCGATAAGCGTCCCATTCCTCGTCCCTTCGTCACAAGAGTTTTATAGCAAACTTCGGTAACAGGGGGGTTATCGGCGATTAACATTCCTCATACACTCCAATACCCCAGAACAAAGTAAAGAAAACAACCTAAAGGCTGAGCCTGCCTATGAACATGTCACGGGGCGATGTTTGGTTTTAGGCGACTTCCGGTTTTACACTACTCCCCCCTCCCCTCCACCCCTCCCCCCGAACATTCTTCGGTCATTGCCTTGCTCTTTTTTCTCGTCCGCGATGTCTGCCATAATAGCCAGTCATGGAGCTCGAGGCGCGACTGCCCCCGCATGAAGGATAAGAGATCAGTAAACCAGAAACAGGCACTGGTCTTGCTCGTACATGTTCAAGGCGCTCGCTAAAACCATTGGCAACTCGATTGGACGACTTTCGCAGCTATCGGAAGTTTGGCATCCATTGCTGCAGCGAATGGCAGCCCTCGGTGGCCTGTCTCTCACCGACATTATCGTACTCGTGACGTATACCTTGATAGAGAATGGTTCAAAATTTCACAGCTGCGCGCGAAACAATGCGCGAATTTCAAAAAAAGAAAACGAGAGGGCTTTCAAAGCTTAATAATAAATGGTTTGCTCCACTCCAAAGAGTTGTATGCTTTGGGCAAATTCTCCAAAACATTCGCTCTACGCAATAAACGGCTTTATCAGCAGCCTTTAAACCCGTTTCCTAGTCCCATTAGTACCGCCCTCACAAGGGCACTTAGGATGGCGATCGGTATCGATCGTGATTGAAGTTTCAAGCGCGGTCGAGATGGTCGGCGCTACACGAGACCACTTGATCTCGATCGAACCAGTTAGATCGCTACACGAGAGATGGCGCTAGGCGCACGATGAACTTCCTGATTTGTTTGCAATATATATAAAATACAAGCTTGATTAAACTTTGTTCTCCTTTTTCTGACCGCTGTTTCATTGGACGAGTATCAGTGTATTCATTCAATGCGCCCGCAGGCAAGGCACCAGGCTGCTAGCACACGCGAAAACTGGCAGACGTGGACGAGCCCGCACGTTTGTTTACCGCTGCCAAACCACGCACGAGGTGTCGAGAGTTTGAACTTAGCTTTGCAGTTTAAATCACATAAATTCAAAGGCAGTTATTTATTTTAAATTGTACGTTTTATAATAAACATTTTGAGCAACCCTTATTTTTAGTTGGCATATTCGAATAATTTCTGCGAACTACCCCGCCGGGGTGAAGCAATGGTTAGAGCGCTCGACTAATATGCCCAAGAATGCGGGATCGAATCCTAGCCTCGGCGGCCGCTTTCCAATCGCGGTAACAAGCCCGTGTTGTGTGCGATGTCAGTCCACGTTAAAGAACTCCGGGTGGTCGCAATTCCCGGAGTAGAATGTTCTGGACGAAGCGGACGGGACACAGAAAGGGAGTGTAGAAAAGATAGGCAATGAAAAAAAAAAAAAAAACAGAATAGTTTAGTGGCGATCCAACGTATTTACTAACATGAAATACGATAGCATTTTTATTTTTCACTTGCGTATCCATTCGAATTTTGTTTCTGTTGTCATTCGGTGACCGACCTATTCTAATTGAGATTCTATTCCGATTCTATTTCTATTCATCTTCAGATTCTATGTTTATTCGATTCCGATACGTAACGGCTTCTTCTAACCATTTTTTACTCAGTGCACCTTTTTTATAGGATTTTTGTTACTTTCTTATGGAGACCTATAGTTGCTGTGCACCGAAAAGTATAGCTATGGAAAATCCAGGGTGGGCTAATGGGGAGGCGGTCCTGTCCAACACCGACCTCGCGGCACAAAATTCCTTGGTTGAGAGAGCTCAGACATCGGGTAGAGCCAACGGAATCCCGGACTCAGGACCCGGCCAACCCCTCCTTAACCTTCTAAACCATATTTCCTAAATAAATGTTCTCTGCTGTCACAAATACTGTGTCATGTACACCGCGCAAACCCAGGGGAGCCCTAAACATGTGGGCATATGGGTTGTCTCCTGGATATATATATTTTTTATATTAGATTGTATATTCACGGTTTCAAATTGGTGCGCTGCGCTGACGTGACAGTGGTCATCATTTTATATATCACGTGCAAAACGAGAATCTCCGCGCTTAAGGTACTCACCTACTGCAGCCGGCTTCATCGGGCATTGTGCGAGCTATGTGTCAACAACTATAACGACACCTGCGACTTGCGACGTAATAGGCAGCGTATTGATTATGTGAAAAAAACGCGCAAACTGTACCGTGTTAATTCAAGCGGCCCATTTGGGCTTGTAGGACCTAAGAGATACTGACACACACACACACACACACACACACACACACACACACACACACACACACACACACACACACACACACACACACACACACACACACACACACACACACACACACACACACACACACACACACACACACACACACACACACCACACACACACACACACACACACACACACACACTCACACAAGTTTGCTGATAAAAATAATACGTTAATTAACTTTTTTAATTTTCATTTAGGGGGTATGTTGTATATAGCTCATCCTCCAAATAGTATAGCCGCGAGAGGAAATTTTCTTAACCAGGTAGCTGTCGTTACAAGACCCGCAACTGTCACCCTGTTAAGCAGTTCCACACAGTAACACAGCGCCTGTGACGTAGATCGCTTCACCCGGAGATTTCGACACTCTGCTGGCATCAACTGAGAGGCCGGACGGGTAGTGTTGCAGAGTTTATCGGTTTGGCCTTAAATTTAGCGTGTCCCATTGCAAGGAAAGCGTGAATATTTGTTTGTGGTGTTTCGTTTGAGCAGTGAAGAACACAGTGTACTGAGCGATGTTTTAGTACGCCCTCTAGAGTCCTTATGCTTCTGCTAAAGACTACATGTGGCAAATTAAAAACTGATTGAACTGCGGGCGAATTTTTCCACAACGAGGGACACTTATTTGCAGTTATGTCGTCCTTTATTCCAACGACGTGTTCTAGGGTATGATCTAAATAAAAGAGCTTTTTGGCTATAGGGCAGTATTTGTTTATATATTCGCTTGTAGCTATGCTGAGCACGAAAAGCATTTTTGTTCAAATGAATGCGACAGGGCAACTAGCGTGAAAAAAGACAAGGGACAGTGACAAAAGATAGCGACGGGACAGCACGCTAGACTTCAACTGGCGTTTATTCCACACGTACAGGAAGTTTACACTTGACATCAGCGCATGCTCAAGAGACTCTTTTTGTCACCCCGCACTTCTGAAGAGCGGCTAAGAGCCCATCTTCAGATGTGCGCACAAAGTGGATGTGAGGGTTCAGCATCAGGTTCTCCGCCTGCGTCGAGCTGGCTCTCCTGACAGCATACTCGCATCCGTCGCTGAGAGCCTAATTAAAGAGCTCCGACAGGGACGCAAGACAGCAGGCTACAGTAATGACGGCCTGCGGGGACGTCCGGTGCCTGTGCCTTACATGTACAACCTGTCTTATCGCCTCAGAAAGACTGCGGAAAAGTGCGGCATTCTTGTCGTTTTTTTCAGTCCCACAAAAGCTGCCAAGGATGTGCCGCATGGTGAACAATGCTCACCAGGGAAATACCTGCGGAGCAAAACACGCCATGCGGTTCGTGAACTGCACCATCGAGGTTGTTTATTTAATCCCACTGTCTTGTGGCAAGTCCTATATTGGACCAATAGACCAGTGCCTGAATAAAGTCTGCGCAAACACCGGACCACAGTCATAGCTCTGATCGCCGGCGGCCATTTGGCGGCACATTGCCACAAAGGCAAAATGAAAAAAGAAGGCAGCAAAGAAGAAGGAAAATGTGTTCCACTCTTTCGCCACACGAGAGTGCTGAAGCGGTTCCACAGGCAGGTTGACAGGGAAATATTTGAGGCTTTTTGCATTGATAAGGCAGGGGACAAGTGCGTGAGCACCCCGTCAATAGCCCTCACGAAAAAAGAGATTACTATTTGTCAAAGAACATGTGCGTCAATGTGATTTAAATTTTTCTCTTTTTTATCATAGTTTGCTTCTTTCATAAAGAAATGTGTTTGTGTATGAGTGTGTGTGTGTGTGGGGGGGGGGGGGGGGGGGGGGGGCAAAAGAGTCTCCTGAGCATGCGCTGATGTCAAGTGTAAATTTCCTGTACGTGTGGAATAAACGCCACTTGAAGTCTAGCGCGCTGTCCCGTCGCTACCTTTTTGCCAATCTTCCTTGTCTTTTGCCACGCTAGTTGCCATGCGGCAGTCATATACAGAAACGCACCAACTATATATATCCCAACTGTCTTTTTTTATCGTATTCTAATTTCCCCGCTGAAGAAACTCACTCAATAAACGTGCATGTATTGCATCTTCATTTCCAGTTAGGAGTTCTTCTGCGTGGCCTTCTGATATTTTTGTCTGTAAATTTTTGTCTGATATTTTTGTCTGCTGAGAGGCAACGCATATACGATCTGGATTCCCAGCCGTTCAGAATTAAACAGGGCACCGAGCTGTTGAAATTTATGCCGGGAGGAGTTCGCCGCTGACACGTGTGCTGCTGACATTATGGAACAAAAATAAGAAGCAAAAAAAATAAGTATCTGAATTGGGCCTAACATTTTGGGCACAGATGTTTCCAGTGAAGGCAGAAAAGCGTTTATTGTTTTCTTCAAGGCTAAAGTGTACTGAAGACAGATAAGGAAAAAAACTTTCTGCGCATGGCGTAGCTGCGATCGTTAGGGGAAGAGCCCTACTATAGTTTGAATAGTCGGAATCGTTGCGGTAAACGTTGTAATTTCGAACGAGTAGCATTGTTTTTTTTTTAACCTCTCAAAGCTAGACGTTCGAAACGACATCTGAACAGTTTCAACTTACAAACAGACATCATAGTGCTAAGGGATGAAATGACATCTTGCATGTACTAAGCTTTCCCGCTGACTGGACGCGTTATAGAACCAGGAGGTGATGACATTAGAACAACGCGCTCTAAAGTGTCGTCGTTCGCACTGATTATACTTCGTATGAAGAAGGAAATACGTTTAATTTCTATCTTAGGGCACTCAGATCAGGGCTTGATGTACTACAGATGTACTATATGGTGATAGACGGTGGCCCTACAGGCCAGGCTAGCGTTGGGCGATGAGATGTAGGAGGGCGTGAGGAACAGTTACAACAGAAGATTTTGGATCAGGAAATAGGGCGGGCATCGTCTGCTTAGTATGCTATTTCAAATAATTTAAGTGCTCGTGACGGAAACCTGGCACAGCTGGCACTAGTACCACTGGTGGTGTAAGCCGAGCGTTTCACCTGCCTGCGCCCACAAGAGGCGAGAAGTAAGCTAAATTCCTAGCTTAGTGGCGGTTAGAAAAAAAGAGAGGGTGCCAGCAACCACTCCCCATAAAAAAATGTCTTTCCGTATCTTCCCAAACGTAAGTTGTCGGGTTTTCGTGGAAAACGTAGAAATAATTTCTCATCGGGAATTTTTCAAAGACTTCCGAAGAAGCACACATGGTGGTAACAGCTAGAACCAAGAGTTGAGGTTGGCCGTAATACAGTGGTCTGACTTGGCCAAGCCAACTCGTTCAACTCTCAGCCTGGCGTTACATGGTATTTTCGGGTTCCGCGGATGTTCGCGGAACACGGTGGACCGCCGGAAAAGGCATTTCCCCGGTCGTCTTCGGTATTTCGGTGGCCGAGGAAGGCCGTGATAGACGCGAAAGGCATATATATAGACTAGGAAGCTCGAACAATATCTTGCTGAATGCAGTAAAGCAAAAAAAAAAGTTCATTACGATGAACTGTCCCACTGCACACGGAAAAAAAAAATTTATGAAAAATTATTGAAAGCCCTATGAGGGGCCAAGTTGTGGTGTTTTTCTATCCTCCACCTAATAACAGGAAGACGCCGGAAACTTGCAACACAGATTTCCTTGATTATTACGCGACACCCTGTACCTTTGGGTGCCACAAATCCAGCGGGCCGCCAGCTTACTTTAGCGCTCCAGCATTTCTACGTCGTGTCTGGCGGTTTTGTTAGCATTGTCGCATACCTCTCTTGCTGTTAGCGAACGGAATAAATTATATCGGATAAACCAAACGTCCTTCCTTTGGCTAAATCGCTCACCTTTAGTGGCACCTTTTCTTTCTAAATGACAAGTGGCATGGCCTCCGAGATCACCCTCGCGCGCGTTTCTCTCCGGCCGTTCCAATCGGCGCGCGCCCCAGCCAAATGTTGTAAATTTGTCATTTTCTCCTGGCGCCACCAGGCGGCAGTGCGCGCCTATGCGTCGATGCATCGTCCAGCCCGCTCGCGGCGTATTTCCGCTGGCGGTTCTCGCGTTTTTTGAGCGTGTACATTGAAGAAAAATTTGTTACGAGCGTGTCACGTAGCCTTTCATTTTTAGCTGGTTTTCCAGTAAAGACTGACCGCAAGGTGTGTCCGAAATGTTTCACAATTTAAGGTTGTGTTTACTACCGAAGCTGAGTGTTGATGTTCTCGCTGCGTTCACATAATGCGTTCCGTTCCACTTAGAATTTACGCATTGTACTCGTGTAGATAGTTTTCTTTGCGTGTGAAACAGTTACTCGTCAAGACTACCTTGTGTAGGGTGTAGTCTTTGAGTGCCTAACGGTCACTCGTGAAGCCGGCAGTCAATCAACGTTACGAGCATATGTTAGAGTGGTCAAAGGCATGCATGTTTCTCAGCTGCAAGGTCTTGTTGCAGTTTGGTGAACTGATGAGACATTCGTTTTCTTCCCCATTTTTAATCCTAAGGCTTCTGTGCTCGCTTGCAAATATAACAAATTCCAGTGGAGCGTACATCGCTACATTCCATGTGTAGCGTACATGTCGCTAACTTATGTTGCTTACTTCGATAGGTGCTCTCTTCTAGCTTTGTGCAGCAAGAAAGGACCACGCCACTGAAACAACGAAGATAATCATAGAAAAGTTGCTTAGGCCACAGCTTATCAACGCAGGAAAAATAGTAATTGATCAAGCAGCTTACTGGAAAAAAAAACCTGCTGAGCAAGATAGGAGCTGCGTGTTTAGTCTGCCTGTTTTATCTTTGCGAATAGAAAACTACGCAAGTAGTAATCATGTGGGGATTGAACTTTGTAAATAACGAAATGTTTGTGTGTACTTCTTGATTGTGCTTGCCCATAATGTTTTTCTCTTTGTCCACCTCATGAGTTTCTTAAATAAAGAAACATGCCTTTTTTAAATTGCTCACAGTGTTTGCCTCGTAATTTTGTTCAGAAAGTGGCTAGTATCATTACAACCGGCGGATGTTTAGTGCCAAAAATGTTCTGATAAGTTTCGCATATCATTGAAAGTTAATGAAAAATTGCTAACTAGTGTAGCAGGCGTGTATGATAGTGCCATTCTATAGTCTAATCATAATTCGTTTGAATTAACCCATTTGCTCGGCTTGACGCTCTGCGTGTATAGGCATAGGAGTAAAAATTAAAAATAAAAGCACTGCACCCAGTCTGTAGCATATGCAAACAAGTGAAAACAAGAAATAAGTTGAAGCTCGCGTGATAATTGCGCACATTTATGCTATGGCGGGCCGCGTAGTTTAAAAACGAGGTAATAACTTCTCTTCACTTTCGATCGCATAAGCTGATTCGTTTTTAACGGGATCATTTCCGAAAACCTGGCATATACTCATATGACGGCAGAGGTGCCTGATTACCCTTCACCTTTATCGAACTTTTTTTTTTTACTACGCAAGCTTGCCATAAGGCATATTATAAAAACCCATGTAAATTTTTTTCCGTAAGGACTCTATCGAACTTGCGTGCTTACTATCTATCTGCTTTAAAACTGTGCGAAAAAAAAATAGCTTTCGTGAGATGCATCTAAGTAAGCAATAATCATGTGGCTGTGGCGGAACTATTTAGAGAATTGCATTCGTGGGATGGATGTTTATGTAAGTCGCCGCACTCGTAAATACTGTATTTAGAGAGTCAATGACCTCGCAAATATACAGCGACAAAAAAAAAAAAAAAAGAAAAGAAAAGACGCGGAACCGCAGCAGAGAGCGCCAGAGCACGCATGCATGCTTCGGGCAGACATGCAGCTTCGGGCAGTCGCTGCCTAACTTTGCGCATGTGGGTCGTATAATATTAGTACTTCAACAATAGCAAAATTGTTGGCTGCCCTCTTGCCCGTGGCATTTTAAAGCTGGCAGCTCGACTGTGGTACGAGCGCAAGCTGAGGAAACTCGTGTTTTATAGTTTTGCGCCAAGCTGCGGCGGAACACTTGATGCATAAGTGGCGAGCACGCCCCTTTTCCAACTTACGCTCTCTCCGGCCGATTGGAACGGCCGGAGAGAAACGTGCGCGCGGAGGTGATCTCGGAGGCCATGCAAGTGGTTAGCCTTCCGTGAGGCAATTCGTGATCACCGACGGACATTTCAGTACTTTAGTACAACAATTACTGTTTTAGTTGCTTTGGGAAGAAGTGAGCAGTAATAAGCATAAGGTTGGGAAGAAGTGAGCAGCAATAAGCAGCATGCCCCATGTTGTATATACTGTTTCGGGAACCCTTTTCACGCTTTCCTGGTGTCGGACGACTGATGTTTTTTTTTTTTTTTTCGTCAAATCAGCGTCGGCGGAAAGCGGTGCAGTTGCATATGTTAAATTATTCGAAGGACACGGTAGACTAAAAAAGGGTGCCTATTTCGTTTACTGTTCGCTTAGAGTTAGTCTTGCGCTTCATGACTGGCACTATCGTTAAAGTTTTCATTGTGAAAGATAAACGTTTACGGGTTTCATAAGTCTGAACACAATTAACGAGCGCAGCAGAGTTATGCATGGTTTAGATTGGTTTTATTGAGAAAGCGCGCTGCAGTTAAGCAGCATATGCACCATTTCCAAGCAGCTACCTCGTGGTGGTGAGAGCACCGGTTTGAAGCTGAGTAGATGCGGAGGAGAAGGGTATTGCGAGGCACAGATGGAACTGGCGCATGAGCAATACCTATCTTGCGCAAATGAATGACCTGGGAGGACAGTCGCAGTGAAGCTCTAATATACGGTGATTATGCATGAATATTGCTCCCTTAACCTTCAGTATTCGAAGGAAGAGTTATAATAAAACATTACGTAGTTCGTCATTCATTGTTCAACAAGACAGCGCCCAAAGCGTGTTGTCGCCATCATCCGCCCCCCTCCCCTCCTCCCCTAGAACCAATCTTTGGTACCGCCACTGGCTTGGCTCGAATATTACAGCGCTACTAGACTATGACTGGAGATAAGGAGGCTCGTAGAGGTCTTTCCGTATCGAAATCTTTCCCTCTTCCAGCTATCCTTCCGCTGCAACACAGAATCGGTCGCACAATTATGTATTATTTTATATTTTATTTGTTATTCTGTTAAAGACCTCATCAATGCAAAGACTCGGGCACTATAATAGAGGATCATGATGTCATAGCTCTGAACTACATAAGGAATTATCACTAGCGTGAAAATGTCGGCTCAGCTTTTCCTGTGTATATGCAGTGCCTGCTGGCGATGCTCGTCCCAAGTGCTGCAGACCTTCTTGAGAGGCAACCTTGTGGCCTGCCGCCTGGGCGCCGTAGTGGGAAATCTCTTGAACGAAGCAAGCGCTCTCGCTCCTTTGAGTGAACCTCGGCATCACGCTGGGTGCAACGCTCGGACGAAGTACATCAACGAAGGCTTGGGTTGCAAAGAAATAAAATATTATAAACGATAATAAAAATGTATCGAATTCTGACTTGCATCACAGTTGTCTTACGCGCTTAGATAGAGAGCACTGGCAATAGAACCGGGGTGTAAAAAACCCGACAGTGACAGGCTGCGGTTGCACAGGGATTAGGCGGCGGCTATCACGAGATCACGCTGTGGATGATGGAAACACTTACTATATTTAAACGGAAGGAAAATACGAAAAGTTTGAGGTCATTGCATTGGGAGAATGCAAAAGCATTAGCTCTGCCGCGCAATGTTGTTGACTCCCATTCGCCGACGTTGTCCGTCTACTTACCCCCCCCCCCCCCCCCCCGTTAAGATCCGACCGCCACTTTTCGACCTCCAATGCTACCAGTCGACGACGTGTAATTTCTTCGGAGTCAGACATAGGTGGTCCAGCAGCATTTATAGTATTTGAGGCAGCATTCTTATTGGCTGGCGGTGTGACACCATCAAAACCACTAAATTCACGTCACATACCTTATGACGCAATCAAAGTTTTACGCTTCATAACCCATGACTCCTGACTTACGAGTTAAACCCATGACAATGTCTCAGTGATGCCACAAAATCACTGACGTCCGATTATACTAGGGAGCAGCTATTTGACATTTTCGCTCATTGTACTCTTTCTTACTGCCGCTGTTGTCGTTTCCGGCAGCGCCGTACGGCCTCCTTACGCTAGACAAAAATAGTTTTCAAGCCGTGCCTACAAGCCGAGCGTACAGTAGCGGCTAGCGCACTCGTCTTGGAACCGAGGGACGGCGACGATAAGCTTCATTTGATTTTTTTTTTTTTCAAGTGTAAGTTCGAGAGCATGCGCTTTGGTGACAGATTTTGCGGACAGGCTTCGCGGACACAATGTTACCGCGTAAGGCTTCCACCTTACAAAAAAAAGAAAAAAAAAAGTCCCAGTTCTGAAATCTCAGAAGCCCCAATTTGAATCCGCAGCTGGACAAAATAAATGTGCATATTGCTTTGCCAAAAACGCGCTGTTTTGGCAAAAAGTGGTGATGCCGGGATTCCTAATGCGCGGTGACGAGTACGGTCCCAGAAGACGACTGCAACTCCTGCTCTAATCTTCGCATCCAAATGAATTTCTCGCTTGTTAAGTACACTGGGTTCAACTTGAATTATTCGGATTCCTCGTTTCTTATCTCCTTCTCTGGAGGCTACAATAGAAAGAAAAAGGAAGGCGTGAAGCAAGGTAAAAGTCTTATACGGCCTGCACGAAGCCTTTATTACAAGTCTGAGCGCCAACATTGTTAGTCTCGCAAAACAGCGGCTGATGATGCACCTGTCTGCTAAGCTGAAAATTGATAACGCCTTGTTCATTGAATGCTAGCGATAAGCCTTCCAGCTCGGTGTCAGCGGCCATCATTTTGAACGGTCAGTTACGGACTCCTTTCTTGTTTTCCTAAAAATTTAACCTTTCTTCTCTTAACTTGGATGCGCAGTAACCGCTCATGCAAGACACAGTTCTCTTTAATAACGTTTACATAAGTCAGTGCTCTTTCAACAAAATTCATTATATATCTTGCGGTAAAGTACCAATCACAGAAATCTGCTCTGAATTTTGAGGGCCAAATCGCTTCGAGCGAATGTTTTCGATAACGGGATGATGCGCGCTCAACTAGGCAGTGAGAGCGTCCCCGATACAATAAAGAAGTCTTTGCTCATATCTATAAATTGGTAGTCGGAAATTAGCTTGAAAGCAGCCACTGCTTCGTAAACCTTCCGCTCCCCATTTCTGACCTCTACATTCTGAACTGACCTGAAGGTTAGTTCAACGACGGAATAATTATTTTGTTTCTCTGCACGCTGGCCCTATGAAGCAAGGAAAGCGAACGTTAAAAATGGCGTGCTAATGATCATGTAGCATATTATTCGCCTCCTGGGAGTTTAAGAAACGAGAAGCCAGTTTAGTTGCCGAGGAATCAGTTGCAATTAGAACGTGCGGGCATTTTTTTTTAGTCGATATTTATTGCCTCAGGGCATCAGTAGGATATGAGATGAAGGATGAATGAATGATTAAGTGAATGGAAAAAGGTTGGCTGATTTTATGAAGTCCAGAAGTGAGCGATGATGAGGTCCCTGCGTCCAAGTGACGTATGAGGCAGGATTGGTTGCTGAAAGGCCAGCGGGCATTTGCTCGTGTTTCTCTGCAATCGGGCAGAAAAAATATAAGGCGATTATAAAATGCTTAGAAAATGACAGACACACAACTTACGAAAGCATAAAAAGGAAAATAAAAGACTGGGGAGACAAATATAAGGAACTTCTATGCCTTCTTCTTATTCTGGAAAAGATTATTGAGAGTTATTTCTTCGAAAACAATGTTTATCTTTTATGCCCGCTGCAATAAAAAAAAAAAATTAAATTCTTGGGTGATTGCCTTTTCTACGCACACCACCCTGAAATTGACAGTTTTGTCGTGCACCTACAAAGGTCGCGCTTATTTTTTACAATCGACATTTTTTACGTGCCCTACATGTAAACACTGTAGCCAAACCTTTACCTTGTTATTATGAGGCTGCAGTTTAGAGAGGATTAGGCCGCTTTATCGTCTTTTATGATCTAATGCCAGCCGTTAACGTGGTTATGCCGTAACTGCGGGCTCGGGAAATAAGGCGGGGGCTTCTGCAACCTGCGATATATTGCAACAAATCCCATTTGGTTGGAAGGAGTAGTTGCTGCTCTCGAATAGTTTACGGAGGAGATGATAAAAGCGCATCCCTCCAGTTTATCTTCGCCAATAAATTCAGATTAAAATCTCGAAACTGAAAGGAAAAGAACGTTATCGTGGCAACCTAGTACTTATCCGGATACGTGAAGTAAGGAGGAAGCCTTGCAGGGGACCACGCCGTACATCACCGAGTATGCGAACTAGGGTTGTATGGGTGCCTTGCGCGTAAAGGGGCGCACTGAAAGACGGAGCGCTGTTGCGTAGCAGTAATGACCATATTGTTACGTTGCGGCAAGCAAGCACAACATGGCGGCAGGATGAAGGATGATTTAATGGCTGGTCTAGCACGAGGGCTCCCCGCGCCACTGCCAATCTTCTTCGCAACGGTATTATGTCCACGAGTTATGCTAGCGATTGCTCCGGCGTCAACAGTAATATAGAGACATCTTCTCTGTGCCAAAGATGACACCAATTTGCAAAGGTCTCTGAACGGTTTCTGAATAACTAGAATAGCACCTGAAATTAAAGAACCACTGAAAACGCATAGGCAGTAAAAGGAACAAGCACGTGGTTTATTTACATTGCACATACACGTTGGGCAGCTGTGGGGGTCATATTGAACAAATCAGAGTTTCTTTTTTTGTCTTCCATTGTTGCGATTTCCAAATTTTCGTTCGTTGCTCTCAAAATACGTATTTTCGCAAATGGTGCAAGCGCCCGAATTTTGACTTCCGTAGAAAAACGGTCGTTCAGTCTAGGCTGCAGACTAATCTTAGGCCCTCGTCTTAAATTCGGGGTATGAGAGACGTCGTGTTAGTTGGAAGGTGTATGATGACGCAGCCTTTAATATGGTAGTCTACGTTATGCCATTGAAATTTACGTTATGCTTAGTTTATTTAGTTTATATTATGGTAACGATCAACCTTCGGTAATTCATTGTCCGGCATACACGGCATTGATATGTATAGGTTTAAACTGAATAATTCCTTGCGAAATCGCGGCGGGGCTTGCGAGCGCGAAGAAATGCCATTCTTGTCGAGTCGCAAAAACTGGATTCATTATACGTCCTTTCACTTTTTCATAATTCCAGCAAAAAGAACAAAAAATACGACACCCGGCGCCTTCCGCACTCCACTTCGCCGAGAAGCATTGTGCCTCCCGGATAGACATGACCTCGCATGTTTAAAATCGCAGACATCGCATTTGAAATGCAGAAATATTTCCGTCCGCCCTACTTGCCTTGATGTGTCCTAGCAGGTAGAATCAGGTGCAGTCGATCAAGTCTGGGATGAGATCAGCGTCGGTTCGTAGGCCCTGCCACTGACATGTGGGCGGTTCTTGCTCGCTTTTCTCGTCGCTTGCACGTTGACATCGGCCATTGTACTTGTGACAGGCTTTGCATCGCAAGATCGCACATATGTTTTCTCTTTTTTTTTTCTCATGACGCCGCCAAATCTGGGAAGCTCACTCACGCGCGGCGTTGCTCAGATTAGGCAGCTCTCGCAGACGTCGGTTCGGTTGGTGAGGTTTCAGGTCTGTTGACACCAGACAGCTGTATTACAGAAATAATGTTCCGCCGCAACCGTATTTCGTCTTTGAAATGGTTGCTGGGTTTATTGATTCTCCTCCTACTTTTTTCTTATGGGTGATGTAAGTCAGTGCAAACAAACATTTGTTTCTTTTGACGGGGACATATTTGTTACGTTATAATCATGTTGCAGTGTGCAGAAGAAACCAAAAGTTTTAATTACTATTGACATCTCTTAATGTCCCTATATGAGGTAATTAGGCCTTTGTATTCTACGCTGGTGTCACTCAATTCTAAAGCTCGCACACTCAAAAGAGTTCCTTCATTACGAAATGTTGGATGCCTACGGAATAATTGTTTTTTTTTTTCACTTGTCATTACATCGTGGTTTCCACGGCCTGGAAACAAGCTTCTTCAAAGTGGCAAATCCTTACCAACAAAGCTGAACTCATATTTTCCGAATCTACCACTACCGTTTCAGGAGTCTATGCGTGCTATGTTTTCGTGACCTAAAACTATTATGCAAACAAAATTTAGAAAAATTGCCGTATACACTAAAACAGAGGAGGAAGCGCTGCTGGAGTAAACAAGCTACAGCACTTATTTTTAACAGCTGCTGATTTAATTCTAAAAGGTGCTCACTTTGTCTCCACTGTCAGAGGTGTGAAATGACGTGTTGACTCCTTCTTCACCAATGCCAATAGCCTTCGCGCTCCGCCTGGTGCAAAAGGATGCTAAAGGGTTGCTCTACTCGCCTTATTTGTAAAATAAACCAAAATTCTTCTTTCGCCAATTCTGATGACAGTGAGTTAGAAGGCCTGTTCTTGAGGAGCAGAAGAAACTCGAAGTACCAAAACGAGGCCTGTAAACAAGAAAAAAATTTATCACAGTTATGCCTTTGCGTGCATAACCAATGAGCGCGGACTGCATGTTATTCATTGCAATTTGTGTCAAAGCATTGCAGTCGTAATGTTAATTGAAGAGATTTTGTGTCCCGTAGGCACCTTCTTAATACTTTCATACATGGATTTCGAAATACCTACCTGGCGAGAGGAAAGCTTTGAACGAACGACTGGTGTTTCTAAACAAGATGTTCCTCCGCTCACTCTCCGCAAGTATTTTTTGTTCATAAACAAACATCGCATAAATACTTCCGGATGAAGCTTCATTACAGCGTGAATGCGCGAAGGGATAAGGGATTTCTAGCTGTGTTGCCTTCCGTATGTGCATCATGTAAGAGAATGTCAACACGCGCTTTTCGTTTATGAAGCGCGTACCAGAAACATACACATCGAACTTGCCCCTGATTACAAATTTTTATCGGATCAGGGCTCTTTCCTAAATTGCTTATTTGCTTATTGAGCTATGGAAGCGCACTCCTGGCAATTTCGATCACTGCTGCTCTCGAAATAAAAGTACAAATGAGCCGTCCTATTCAAACTGCAGAGTTAATAATTATTTATGCGGGAAAGTAATCAGCTAAGGTATCACGTCCAGTTCGCAATGACGAAATCCGCTTTTTGATTTTCCACCCCAAGAAACAATTGTTTTTATTTACAAACTTAATGAGCACTTATACTCATGTCCACAGTGATATACTTTCGGTACTATGAAGAAGGAAGTAGGGGACAGGTATTTGCGGCTTTAAAGTGAATTTCTGAAAGCCCCTCTTTTTTTTTTTCTTACATTATGCACCCAATCAAATGAAAACATAGCGGCGTGAAAAAGGAAAGCCGCGACTGAGAAGTGAAAGCGTTTCGAAGGAAGCTGGTGCGCAGACGAAAAAAACAATGGATACAACGAGCCAAAGGCAGGCTAAAAAAAATAAGTTCCGTTCATACGTTTACATTATTTCTTTGAAGAAATGTTCAAATTGCCCAGTCAATGCGAGGTACGTTCATTTAAAGACATGGTTTTAGTGATTAGCATATTGCAACTAGTTAATCGTTAAAGGCGTCGCTGGGGAAACAAGATCATTGCGCGCCTAAAACTTCATGCCGACCCCAACATTCCTTTTGAGTGTTCAGGTGAGGTCAAAATAGGCAAGTTTATTTTGTACCCGGTATTGCCCAAAAACCGGTGTTACAGGCGCTGCGAGCTAAAAGTCGCAGACACGGCGCTGGCGGGCGCTATGGCCGAACACTGATTCTTCGATGGGCTGCGTGACGCAACAAAGGTGGGGGAACTGGGGCTGCTCGTTCGAGATGAGAGCGTGGGATAGCAGTCAACCATCCAGGGCCCTTGGAATCCAAGTCAGACGCTTTACTCCGAGGCCACTCAGGCACGCGTTTACATGGCTTGGTTAAAGCGGGGCTGTATAACAATGTCGTGTGGTAGCTTACGACCGACAACTGGATAACGTGGTAGCTTAGGACTGCACTTTGTAAGAACTTGTGAGTTACGAGAGGACCAAATTCAGTTATTATCAATTACGCAAGCAAAAACTACACGTACGCTAACGAGGACCACCAGGGAGAACCGCAGAAGGGAGCCACGTCCCTCGCTTTCATTTTTTAACCGGATAGGTTTGAAGGCCTCATTCACCAGAAACACCGGCGTCGTCACTGGCGTCGGCATTGCGAGCGAAAAATTACGACCATGGCGGCTGACATTGGAAGCGCACTGCTTGGACGTAGTGTTGCCTGACGTTAGGAGCTGTCAGCTCGGGCCTCTCCTCTCATATGGGAGGGTGGTATCAGAATAAGCCTGCCAGGAGCCTTGCATTCTGAGGGAGACTCATTACTCCTCGGCCACACTGGCACGTTAATACGGTCTGGTGGTAGCCTACACTATCGCGTCGTAGCTTTAAATACGAAGAAAGTAGCGGTCATGATTTTTTTTTCTCACTTGGACAGAAGTGTCACTCATAAGTTCAGTTCTAACGAGGGTTGACCGAATATTTGATTATTACAAAATATTCGTTTAAATTATAAGGTACTTATGTACTCGATTTGATTAGAATGTTTCGTATTAGGAGATCTACGCTGCATTTTGGCGTGTCCATCGCAGCGCCGTAACGCATAGCCTAGCGAGGAAACAAACCAGATTTGGTAGCTACAGCTGCGTAACCAAAATTTTTTCGAGTGGGGATGGCACGAAGCGATGCATACTGGGTGGTCTGTCATATTGTCTTTAGCAGCAGGCGACGGAGCGCAGCCAGGCTTCAGTGAGTAGATAAAGTGTCTTGTAGCTTTGGACAGTCCGCAAAGCAAACACGCGGTTACTCGCACGCTGCCCCTATGTGCGTGCAAGATGTCAGCACATTTCTAAGCAACGTATGCGTCGACGCTGTGCCCGAAAGATCGGACGCTCTATGAAGAAGAGACAAAGCATTGCAGCGTGAACCCGTTCACGCTCTTCGAAGAAGTCTGCACTATGGGTTGGAATAATGGTGGCCATCCGTCGACATTGCCGACATTCATGCATTTCTAGTTCTCAGGACTAGTTTTGTACTTCCCCAGATTGGCGTCTGTCTCGCGTCTGTTGATCCGGGCGATGCCATTCATGTCTGCGTTGCTCAGGGAGCTCCTTTGCCTTCTCGCACTCGCGCAGGCGTACCCTTGCAATACTGAAAAACGCGCAGTTGGCCGGTCCGGTCTTTACTTTTCTCGGCTTTGCTTTGGGTTCGGCTGTTAATGGCAAACCACAGCCCACCATAACACAGTACACCATCGCGCCAGCATCGTCTGCGAGCAGAACACGACACTATTAACTCAGCTGTGTTGCACACGCGGCCACTGCGTCATCTCTTACTAGCGACGACAACATGAGAGGTTATACCAGCATGCATCGCTTCGTGTGAGCTCCTTATGGACTTGGCCAAAGAATAAAAATCGGGATCAATAACTGCAGTGTCATTATCATTGCGTATTAGATGCTGAAAGCGATTTCTTGTACGCTGCGGACTGCTAAGACAAGTAAAATAGTTATTTTTATAAAAGAATATACTCATATGTCCCACAAAATGTGGCAAAAATAGGTAAGGTGAATGCTGACGTATTTTTGCTTTTCATAAGTAAATAAAGCATCACGCGACTGTAGAAGCTTGTTAGTTCGAAACCAGCAAAGACATGAATGTCGCTATGGAAAAAGTTGTGGCCATGAAACGAACAAGTTGAGGAGAAATATTTTAATGAATGTTTATCACTCAATAACCCCGTGTACATTTCTGTGCAGATTTAACGACCACGGAAAAATCTCATTGACGCTGTCCTTCGTTCCAATGTATTGCGTCGGGCAGCTGTTGCCGATCTTTCTTATGAAATTCCACCGAATCACACTGAAAGTAAATCGCAAAAGAGAGCCCATATAAAAAGCAGGAATTCTGAAAAATATACGCTGGAAATGCGAAGATATGGAATATTACAGATGAGATGATGCAGTTTGATAATGAGCATGAAAAGTGTCACTGAAAACAGCGTTCATTGCATGTTTCTAGCATTAAGATATTTAAATATACGTGTATGTCTCCATACAACTGCGTAGCTAAGCAAAAGTCACTGTACGTGAAGAGTCAAACAAGAAAATAAAGCATTTTACGCAATGAAAGACAGTAAACTTCACGCAAAGAAACGCACACCATTCAGCTCCAAGAACAAAACTATATTACCAAAAAACATTGGTCTTGGGCATCCTGTGGTCGCGACAGCACCACATCTGTAGCAACATAAAGGAACAATGCAGAAATCAATGCCAAAATGTGTATTTTAACTGCCTGCACAGCGACATCCGTTGTTCTTGACCTAGAACGTTGCTTTGTTTCATAAAGCAGTAAATTCATGTAGATAAAAAAGGAAGCATTTTGTATGATAAACATATTACTAGAGCGCAGTGCAAGTTTTACAATATATATATATACCCGGTGTCCCAACTAACTTGAACCAAGGGATACAAAAAAATACCTTTGAGGTAAGTCAGTGAAACCAATTGCATTCAACTGCCAGCCTCCTTGCGCACTACAGGCGATTTTTTGTTTTGCAATTGCTTAATTAGCTAATTATGTAAATTTTTCTAATTTAATAAATATCGACTTTAGACCAAAGATGTGAATTGGAAACTTGTAGAGCACCTTCAGAAACCCCCATTCGATTAATTGCGATAAAGAAAGTCTCACGTGTATCTTTTTTTCTGGGCTCAAAAGACAGCCCGCGAAATACAAATAATACCACGTGACTAGTGCATTTGTGCGCCGCGATTGTGGTGCTCTCAGTCGTGGTTTGAGCGAACGAAATTAGCTGCGGCCGTGTCTCCTTTGCCCCGTTAAAGCGGCAGGCCGATAGGCCTGCGATGGCTTCTTCGCCCGCGTCCGACAGCCGGCCCACGTGATGGTGCAAGTAGCACCGAGAGCGGCGAGCCGACAGCCCCGGGATTCTAACAAACCCTCCTTCTCTCCAATCAGCGAACTTTACGGCAAACGGAGAGCGATAAGGTATCAGCCACTGAATCTGGTTTGGGTAAAGGGGCGAGATGACATGTGACTCGACTAAAATTAGCGCTGCACCTTCATTTGCCGGTTCTTTAGAGTCATATCCGCCCGCCGTGATGTAGGTTGCTGCGGTGCACGACGGGCGAGCTCGAGCTCGCTCCAACCATCGCCAACATTTCTGCCTGCCGCTGCAACGGGACCATCGGGTCACGGCCGCAGCTGATTTCGTTCGCTCAAACCACGACTGAGAGCACCACGATCGCTGCGCTCAAATGCGCTAGTCACGTGGTATTATTTGTATTTCGCGGGCTTTCTTTTGAGCCCGGAAAAAAAGATACACGTGAGACTTTCTTCATCGCAATTATTGTAATGGGGGTTTCTGAAGGTGCTCTACAACTTTCCAATTCACATTGTTGGTCTAAGGTGAATATTTATAAAATTAGAAAAATTAACATAATTAGCCAATTAACTAATTGCAAAACAAAAAATTGCCTGTAGTGCGCAAGCAGGCTGGTAGTTGTATGCAACTGGTTTCACTGACCTACCTCAAATATATTATTTTGTAACCCTTGGTTCAAGTTAGCTGGGACACCCGGTATATGTATGTATGTAGTCTATCCGAACCATCGCACCTCGTGTCTATTAAAATGCCGGTTTTTCGAGCACTAAGATACAGCAAATTATTTGCAAGTTAATCACGGGTGATAATTCCAGTTGTGAGGCTGGAAGTAATTTTCTATCATAAATAAGTAATTATCTGAATTTATTTGCCTACCTTATAAATGAATGACGCAACCCACGTCGACGTTGCGCTTAGATGCGTTGTGGGGCATGCATTAAAAAAAGTAATCCTTTTGCCGGAAGAGCGATGTAATTATATCAAGAGCAACAGATTGGGAAACTAAGTCAACAAGCATTTCGTCACGTGCGCATAAACATCGACGCATATCATTTCAATACAGCGGACACTCGCTTTGAAAACGCGAGCGTGAGCAAGAGCAGCAGCAGCAGCAGCTACCTTCATGATATCTCTCGCTTCAACGCAAACTAAACGGAGAGAAAGACTGACACCGCCAGACGCAGTATGTCCCCATCGCATAGGACCAGCGACATAACCCATTCCGTTCCTGGTGCCGTATACGCATACTGCTCGGTATCCTACCCCGGTGAGGCAAAATGACTTTCCGAGAGGTTGCGATAAGATCGAAGTAAAGGTGATGCCGTCAAGCGAAAGCGTTGCAATCAGTCGAATACCCACAGTAATGGCGGCGAGCGACCATTGCTTCTGTTTCTCGTAGACAAGCCAGAATGCATTCAAAACACTTCCAGGCCAAATATACTCAGCCAGAGAAAACAAACGCGCGCGTTCTTTGTCAGCTTTTCTGATATCATAGCTTATCTCGTTGTATGGCCTGATGTACAACTTAAAAAAATTAATGCATATTTGATGTCAAAGGCTTATGAGACCTTTATACCTATAAAGATTTGGAATTGTAATTCATTCGTTCCGCCAATTCCACGGCTGCCACGATGAGATGTCGCGACGAGCCAGCTCGCCATCGAAACGCCCTTGAAACCTTGCGCTCGGATGGAGCTCCTTGCGTTATGTGACTCTAGGTGCACAGGCGTTGCCACGAAACCCAGCCCGACTTCTCAGTGCTCGCGCCGAAATGTCTTTTCGAGCGTGAAAAAGACATTGTAAACTAAATCCAGAATGATTTCAGTTGCCGGTAATTCTTTCGGTCGATGGCGCATGACAGTACGAAAAAATTTCGTGGAGTGCTGAGGACTATAAGCCCCCCCCCCCCCCCCTCTGCTTACGCCCCTGCTTTCCACGCCATCTTTCTGCCTTTACCGGCATGAGTATCCGCGTAAACTGGCCTAGGCAGAGAATGTTATCAGCCCAACGAGCATCTGTAATGGTTTGGAGCTAGATATGAGTGTTATATATCACCACTATGGGTGTTTAAATCTCCTGTGGGACGCCCCGCGGCGCCAGCGCACCTGACGTCAACACATCGACACAGTGGAAGCAAAAGCATGCAGTCGAAGGTTCCTGGCAACCAGTGTCGACGAAACGGCACAAATATCACCCCTTCCACTGGCACACGTCCACGTTAAATATAAGAAGCGTAAACCGAAGCACGGCGAACTGAACTGCGAACGGTCTTCTAGCTACTGTCGCGACGCCGGACGCACAGGACCGGAGCCGAGGGTAGCGTTGACCGGCGAGGCGTCGAGGAACCGCGGAGACGTGGAGCTTTCATTAGAGGTGAGTACAAGTAGTTTATTTACATCTGTACACCTTGGAGATTTCAGAAGGAAGCCCTCTCCAGATGTCGGACAGCAGGTTTTCTTCTCTTGGGTCTCACTAGATCCCTAGGCAGGGAATTAGTTCATCTTCGGCACGAGCCAATCGCAAAGCGCGAGGTAACAGTTCGCGCACTGCATCACTGGGCCCCGTCCCGCACATTCTTGCACGTGTGTCACTACACTAACAAACACGTCGCCAGTTCACAAACGACCCCCATCGTTCTATTCTCACGGCTTGCCTCTGTTTTTGTCCGTTCGGTCCGGCGCCCTGTGGGTCTCCCCCTCAGCAGCAAACACTTCAGCCAGCAGGCCAGACCTCGCGCGAAGCCGACGATGGCTTCTTCCTCCGCTTTTGTCCGACGTCGAGTACAGCAACCCGACACCGCGCGCCTCCGACGACGGTCGCCTGCTCCGCCGCCGCCCCTGTGTCGGTCATTAGCAGGCCAGGCTCTTCTTGGGAAGTCAGGCCGTTTCTTCACAGAGCGGCCAAATCTGTGCTTCGAAATGGCCATGGGTGAGGACAGCGGTTGTTAAGGCGTGCGTGCAGATCGGGTGGACATCTGCAGACGAAGCTTGCTGAGATGCCCGTGGAGCGAACGCAGACACACCGACGCCTTCTGAGCAATAAATTAGCTCGGACACAACACTACCTCTAGAACACTGTGTCAGCCCTTCTTCCTGAGGTTACAGGAAAAAATGTTCATGACGATGATGGTGATGTATGGGGCAGTCGTGCCTTTACAATGGGCGGAAAGCTTCTAACCCGAGAAAGAAATAAAAATAGCGCGAAAAGAAAAAGCAGAGAATACGCTAAAAGAATTCGCCGAACGCAGAAAGAGTGGTTCATGTGCCTTGTAGGCTGCAATCAAGGAGGTTATATAGAACTTCTGGAGTGGAGACGGTGCGTGAAAAGTGAAGCCGGCGTCCGCCATCTTGCAAGGTGCAAGAAGGAGGTATCGCCAAAGGGCGCTTCCATATCGTCCCATTTGTGGCTCTACGCTACTTTGCACTTGTCTGGATATCTTCACGCTTTTTTGGATCCCATGTGATAAAACTTCAGCTAAAACGTTCTGAAAAACAAAAAAATGTGTATATTAATGAGCAGCATTATTTGATCCTATGGCACAGAGCATTTATACAGTGCGTATAAATACGCTATGTTGATTATCTGAAGTATGAGAGCCTCAAGTGTTATGTCGAGTATAATTGCAATAGACTTATTGTAAGCCTTAATTGATATCAATAATAAAATTAATAAATAAAAAGGAATAAATTAGTTCTGCGTATTAAATTCAACTTTCCGCTACAGCATCAAATCATATATCGTTAAATAGCTTGTATACAGAACGAGATTTTGCACTATACGATTTGCTGGTATTAGCTAATGAGCCTTAATTAGATGATTTCATTAAACTTTAGGCTACAAAATCAAGTCATATATCGTTTAAAAGGTCTCTACGAGCAGTATTCAAAATCAAATGGTAAACTACGCAAAACGATGTAAAACCGAACTACGCGGGTCTCACTCCGTTAAAATAAACGCGTGATAGAAGCGAAACTGTCTCAATGTTTACAGATTCACTGCACGTAAGGAGTGCTAAGGGCTTCCGATATTTTTTTTTTTTTTGACCGCTTGAAAGAAACTAACATCTGGCATTGGCACGTGCATCCCCACGGTTAGATATTGGCAGAAACATCTCAAAGAAAACACGATCATTCGTTTCTTTCCTGCACTTCATAATTTCTGTGGCATCATCATTACACTTTTGCAGCTTAAAACATTTTTATTAAAAGGCTGTCATTTTTTTCTCACAGTCCTACCCAAAAGAGTTTGAAAGATGTCGCACTAGTTGTAGAAGTCGCAGTGTAATATAATTTTTAAATGCTATTAATATCAATAAAGTAACCGACTTAGTTGATTCAGCGTTAGTAAAGCAGGGAACGAATGCCGCTCATTTGGACAGAAAAGTTTCATGCTGTCAGCGAATCATACGAGCCGCAATGCAGATTTAAGAGCATATTCTCAACCCGAAACAGTGTTCGTCAACTGTGTGCTCTAATTTTGAAACTCAGTTTACGGATGTGCTATGTGCGCCGCAGCGCAAGAGTGTTTTTTGGTCCAAGAAGCAGTGAAAAAGTCTAGAGAACGTTATGATAGCTCGGCCCCGATTACATCCTTTTTTATCACAATATAAGGCATATGAAGCAAGAAAGTGGCCGTCTATACAATGGATTTTGACGACAACATGATTTCATTAAGAATTTCTTAAATTCACATGTGCGCAAGTGCTCGCGAAACGCGCGCGATGCGCTTGCGCTGGGCGGCGCCACGTGCTTTTTGCCCCTTGCAACATGGCCGCCGCTGGCTCGGCCGGCTTCACCCACTCGCATTGGCGTCGATGGGGGACCGCCACTCCAGAAGTTCTATATAACCTCAACCTCCTTGGCTGCAATCCATACTGAAATTATATGCTCACGCCACCTATCGTCCGCTTGGCAAACCAACTGCCAGTGCGAGAGGGCTTGGTATATGGCGCCAAGCTCGAATTGTATTTGATGAAACATGCCTTTACAATCGCCTGCATTCTGCCTTTTCTGACAAAACGCATGTTTTGCAATCCGATTTGTAAGCAAATTTGGAAGAAGTAGAAGCCGTGTCGCTGTGCTCCGTGGCTGCATCATGACTCGTGGGTGTGTGCCATTATCTAAGACCACATACTTAAAAAAGGGAATTGCGCTAAAAAAGACACAGACGAGAAAAGAACATGGACGGGCGCCCGTCCATGTCCTCTTCTCGTCTGTGTCTTTTTCAGCGCAATTCACTTTTTTAAGTATGTATGACCGACTAGCCCAACAACGTGCTCTCTTAAATCTAAGACCACAACAGTAGCAACATCATCATCATGCCTAGCAAGATGTCGAGCTTCTTCAGTAGTCTGCACGTACACAGAGGCCATCAAAATTCTAAAGAAGAGCATAAAAACCAAACAACGCGTGCGTCGCAAGACAGCCTACGACGCCGATCTCCAGGTAGGAGCTTCCAAGTTCCGGCGCGGCTTGGCTGCTAGACCTACTGGGGTTTTGTTGAGCATCAGCGCTGATGAGGTATCAAGCTTTGCGAAGCCACTCGACCATCGAATTGTATCTGCGACCTCTGCAGGCTCAACGGCAAGGACCGGACCGGGCGTTTACATGATCACTGTTGGCGGCCGTAACAAGCCGACGGCTGTAGCGAGCACCTGGTCGCAGAGCAACGTGGGCGTCAAATGAAATATGAGGACAGCGCTCTAGCAGCAACCGAGGGCAAAGATGCCCTGCAGGCTATGGACGTGCAACAAGAAGTCACAGCTTGAATCTTCTCAGCGCACACCCCGGCAGGGCAAACTGCCACGCCGCCAGTTAACGCACCATCAGCAAATAAATTAAAGGCCTTCCTAATAAGGTTGTTGCTGCTTATCAAGCCATGCAGCAATCGCTCAGAGTGCATTTCAGACCAACAGTGTAGCTTAACGTTACAAAGATACCCACCAAAACTTTACAGATAATGATAGAAGTAACACTTAACCACACAGATTAACCACACTTACCCAACACACATAACACTTAACCACTCATCACAAGTTGTCAGGTATCTGACAGCTTCTCAGTGCATTCAGCCGCACTTGAGGATGTACGCAAAAATTTGCACAGTAACAAAGATTGCAGTCACATCTGAGGAGTCCCTTCTGACACAGTCTCACTTTGCGTCAGATCCAGTGAGTCGGCAATGTGTCGTCTATCGTCAAGACGTATATGATTCCCCGGAGGCGGTTGCAAAACACCTGAAATCAACAACCTATTCTGTGTTGGCCACACGTCATGAGGGGAACAAAGGGACTTAATTTTCTGGCTGCATTACATTAGCCATAAACTCTAACAGATAAATTCTTCTGCAACGGCAGTGAGCCCCAAAACGGTACTACATGGAAGGATATGTGGAGTTAAGCCTGGCTTCGTAATTGAATCGGGCGACGGTAAATTTAAGTGCCGCTAACACATATGTAATGATAATGGTATTACTTCCTCTCAGTGTCTGACGAAAGAAAACTAGAGCTCTAGTTAGCAAGGGCAGGGAAACGGAAACAACGAGCACCGGTAGTGGTTAAAAACATTTGCTGCTCTGTTGCAAGACATGTTTGATGATGCGGCTGAAGATGAAGAGCCTGTAACGGCGGGTGCACACAACAGGACTTTTTTTTTTTCAGCACTGAAGAGTGGGCAACATACAAAATGTAAGACACCGGCATTCACTGCCGATGAGTGAGGATTGTAACCACCAGCAGAATGCAATATACAAGGAAATTGCGATGCTTACAGCACAACTTACATAGATGCGGCAGAATAAAGCGCGTGTAGCCGAACAACAGGAACAGGAAGTTCACAAAAACAGAAAGAGACACTTGAAGGCAGTATGGCATGGCAGCAAAGTCTGTGAATCCTTTGAAAATATAAACCTGCCTCTAGTATGACAGTGCGACACAACTCATACGCAGCTGACACAACTCATTTAGCGAAGTATACATCGTACATAGAAACAGCCGAAAAAACCGGCAAGAGATTGCACAATGGAATTACATAGGACTCTCTATTAGGTTGCAGATTTTAACAAAAAATAATTACACGGCAATCTGCAGTCATGGCATTCATGATACAGGGACATAATCGGGTGTGCCAATCACAGGATATACATATAAGGTACCAATGACATTCCATTCCTGATAAAAGAGCAAGAGCAGAGACGGAAACGCCCTAAAAAGCTGTCGTCATTATTAGGGCCAACGGTCTTCCCACGCCACGTGGTTTGAGCTAGAAGGGTAAAACTCAGCAGCAGTGTCCGTGTACGCTTTTCCCAGAAACACAGCAAATAAACTTAGATGGATTAAACAGATTTGTGAGTTTGTGGCTCCCACTGGAACCCCTATACTAACAGGTGGAGACTTCAACTCTCCGAGCACTGTTTGGGCATATTATTACGATTCCAAAGGGGGTGATCAAGTTCACACCGTGTTTGCAGAAATGGAGGTCACATTGATACATCACCCACAAGTCGCAGCAAAGCCTGCCACACGAATACACTCACCAGACTTGACATGGGCGGTGGAGGGGTGCTGGCGCACCATATGTCAGGCAGAATTAATGAGTGGGGTCGGGATTATTTTCCCATTAGGACGGGGTTTAATTTGGAAGAAATACGGAAAATTAAAAGGAAAGCTTCTGTACACATTAGGATAATATACGGCTGGATATTAGAACTGGTACAGTTAGCCCAAATACTATTGTTTCCACCCTTATAACGGTACTGATTGATGATGCCATTACATCGGAAGTCAGCTAAGACCAGCCAGATCCCGACTTTTATCTTCTACAACATTGGGCGCGCTGGAAACAGGTCGAGATACAGGCTGCACGGCATCCTGCCGATGTGCAAAGAAAAATTGTGATGAACCCAGTGGCAGCATAGTCACGCCGTTATGAAAAGCAACTAGTTCATGACAGATACTGGATGACTGTTGCCCTCGTTTGGGCTCAGGAACGACGAATAGGGCCCTCAAGGGATATTTCCGTGGCATAGATAAAGGGCGGCAGACCAAAGATCATGCAGAGAGCACTAGACTCACCTTACAGGTCACGCCAGAGGAGTTTGCAGTTCCCGCTGCAGTCTTCTTCCCGAATAACGCAGAACATCCGCCCATCCGCGCAAAAAGGACGAAGTCGATTACGGGGATAACGTGACCGTTTAGCAATCTGGAGTCGTAGGTTGCTATCGAAAAAAGGAGTGCTAAAAATACGCAAGGACGTGACCATGCTCCTTATGACCTCTTTAAGAACTTAGAAGACGCCACTGACATCCTGTTGGATGTAATAAATCAGGTATGCAAGGAGGAGAAATTCCCCTCGAATGGATACATTGATTTGGGTCTCCAAACCAAAAATGGGGAAACCTCCTACAAGTCAACTATCTTTGTGGACTATACCGTTAACTCCCAAAATTTGTAACTTGATTTATGATAAGATGGTTGCCACCTGTTTTTCACGGTGGTCAGAAAGTCGACAAAAATATCATCCTCGACAAATAGGATTCCGTACATTTCCTTAATTCATTAGCTGGGTCCCTTAATTCCTTCCTTAAATCCCTTAATTGGATTCTTTAAATACGCTAGATGAGTACGCTCATGCACGATGCAGGCCTCAATCTGTTACCACAAAAGTCCAGCTATACATTCAAGAATGGACTCGAATGCTTAATTGTTAACCTAAAGAATCACGCTAAAGACTGGAAATCGGCAGGACGAGTTGAGAGTCATTGGGCAAGACATTCATACATCTAATAAAGAACACAGTGGCTGCATTTGATACAAAAAGTAGCCCGACATTCTCAAACCTGGCGTGGAGTAGCCAGAACGGAGACGGCAAGGCATATTGTAAAATCGGTGTTTCAGCATAGAATAGTATAACAAGACCAGTTCCAACGGCTGATGAGGCTATAGTTGGCCGCAATGGAAACAACAAATAGAATCGCAATGCACACCATCATGACCTTGCCAGAATTACTCACATCCCTATTCGCCAAGAGTTTTTACAGCTGATCACACTGACAAAACTAACTGAGCAGCAAGAGGCAACAAAAAGTATGAAGCGAAAGTATGTTATGAGTGTACGTCGTACGTAGTACAATACGGTGACAGTTCAAACATCGTCAATGGCTGAGCATCCTGAATACGGACTAACTGTTATGACGAACAAGGGCCAAATTACGGACCGCTCTATAATACCTCTATCATTGAGAGACATCCTGAATCCTCTGTTCCTGTTGGTCACCGCTACCGTCTTGAAAATTGTTGCATCGCGGGAAGCTGGGATTTTGTCGTTGATGCGGCAGAATGAATGACGTTACTTCACTTCACTGAACGTTATTACCTTAAAGACCCCGCATTGGGGGTATTACATAAGGGGTGGGAGTACAAACATTGATTGAATATGATTGCCTACATGATATTTATGAAGTGCATTTTAAACTGTTTTAAACTGTTTTTTAAACTGTTAACATTTAAACAGTTACATATTTAAACTGTTAACAAACCTTGATGGGCAGTTGATGGCATCAACATCGTAGGGAAGGCCATTCCAGCCTTTTGCAGTGCGAAGAAAGAATGATGAAGATAAAGTGACGCTGCGGGCGCGCTGGCGTGAAACTACTAGTGGATGGCCGGTGCGATGAGATATGCGAGCTGGGGGTGTGAAGCAGGGTGGTTGGCCGAGGGAGCTGTAAAAAAACTTATGGAACAGATTAAGAGAAGCAATGCGACGACGATGGGCAAGAGTTGATAAACCTTATTGCCGTTTAAGCGACGATACACTGATGTCATGCGAATAGGCAGAATAAATGAACCTCGTGGCGCGATTTTGGACAGATTCTAGTGAACTGATGAGATATGCTTGTTGCGGGCTCCAGATAGCAGATGCGTATTCTAGTTTGGGTCGGATGAGCGGACATACCTAAGTCGGACATAACTAATTATGCCTCGTGGCTTTAGAATATTTTTGTAGAGCGCAAAGAATCGCTATGCAACGTTTTAGAGGAAAATGGTGGCGGTGTCTATGACGTTAGGGGGCTGCGGCGATGAGGCGGCAACGCTGGCGCGAGAAACGACGGACAGCGTACGAGAATGCGCTACACTTGTCCAGCGAGCTGTTCCGGCGCCTATTTCGGCTTGACAAGGACAAAACGGAATGGTTGTGCGATGCAGGAATCACAAAAATGGTTGAGCGACGTTGGCCGATAGGGCTTTCAAGAGGGCGCCGGACCCACCACCTGCTTGAACAGAGGTAGATGCTCGCCACCTGCTGTCAACTTGTGCTGGTACAAAGGCGTCTAGGACTCACATTCGACAGGAAGTGGGGCTTCCCATGACTGAAACTTTCAGCGAAATTTAAAAATTCCTGGAAGGCAAGTTTATTGCTTCCATTCTGCTATTTATCCGTGCCTACAAATTAAAGGGTAAGCAATTAAGTGAGTAGCAAAGTGAACGTACGCCAAAGAGCTTCCGCAAGACCCATAGCTATCGCATCGTACCATTAAAGGCGGAGCTTAAGCGTCTTTTTCACGTTAATTTACTTTGCGGTTTGATTTGAAGCAAGGTAGTAGAAGACCCAAATGGCATAATGGCCTCATTCCCCTTCCCCAGCCAGCACATTTCCCGAACAAAGCGAGCTCGCCCCCCTCCCTCTCTCTGTTAATCAGCACCAGCTTGCAGCAAGCTCGAGGGCAGTAGTTCCAGATCCTCAAAGCGGCGAGCTCCTCGAATGTCTTCTTTGAATCGGGCCATCCTTGTGGACCGCGGATGGCTCGCGTAACACGGCCTGAACAAGCATCAGAGCAACGCACGGGGCTCTCATCAGCTCACGCTGGTTGCCGTGCCCATAAGTTTAGTTCTGCCATTTTTTCTTTCGTGAAGTCACCTTGTGCGTTACTAAAATACATGATTTTGAAAGTGTCTATGTACCGTTTAGCATCTTTATATAAAAGACCCTAGCATGGGAGCTTGAAGAAGGGAGTCCCTTACCGTTGCAGTCGTACTACAAAACAAAACTGCACTCTGAAACTTTATGGCGTCTTTACTTCTCACTCTCGCATACTATACAAAAAGGTTGTTATGGACAGAAGCAAACTGATATTGAAATGCTTGTTTAAAATCGTCAACGCTGAGATGACCAACGAAACAATTGGTTACCAACTCATAGTTATTATGAATGCGCACAAAGACAAGGGACCGACTGAAAATTGAACTCGATTTTATCCGACACTCCTGACAGACAATATTAGTGCGTCAGCACTTGTCTTTGCCATTCATGTCTTCACGCTGTTTTTTATGTGCTATTTGAATAGCCGTGAAGCCGCCGTGAAGCCGTGAAGCCACCGTCGGGTAGTTTGACCGAGGGCGACACGAATTCTGCAAAACTCTTCCATTGAAGGAATTCAATTCTTGGCAAAACAAAAAAAAGTCGGAAGCTTTCACGGGACTTAACAGGGGTCTATAGTTTGTACGTCATGAGTAAAACAACTGTTTTACTCATGAGGAGTAAAACAACTGTCATGAGTAAAACAACTGTTTTACTCATGACATGAGTAAAACAACTGGCCTACTGGTCCTTACTGCTACCACTGACGGACGTAAGCGATGGACACCACACACAACGTACAAACTATAGGCCCCTGTTAAGTCCCGTGAAAGCTTCCGACTTTTTTTTTTTTTTTTTTTTTTGCCAAGAACTGAATGCATTCAATGGAAGAGATTTTGCATAATTCGCCTCTCCCTTGGCCAAACACTCCGACTGTGGCTTCATGGATCTCCCTCCCCTCCCGAAACCACTTCCTGGCTCATCTATATGTACATTCGAAATGTCGGCCATTCTTATCAGCTGCCTTTCATCCTCTAACACACTGTTTTTTGGCTTAAAACCTCGTTTGTTCTGCATGAAAGCAGAAATATTTTCGGTTAAGAAAGTCAGGTAACTAGCGACATCTCTTTCAGCGAGGAAAGTCCTAAGCCATAATTTAACAGGCGCCATTGTAATAATCGGCTTCTTCGGAGCGGCAATAGTTTGCCTGTTGGCTGGAAGAGTATAAATCTATTCGATAAGTTTGATTAGAAGCGTTCGCAAATAAATATTTTTATCGGCAATGGTCTCGCCACGACAACTGTCCACGCAATTGTCCTTGTCGGTCTCGATGAAACAAATAATTATTCTCTTCAAAATTTTGGAGTAAGCACAGCGTTCTGGATGCTAATCAGGCACAACAAAATCTGAAGCATTCCTAGTCACTACAGAAGTAAATTCGAACATATGCTACGCTTTTCAGCATGCAGGCTGAACAGTGGTATGATAATGGAAGTATGTATAACCTTCTCCTGCTTTAACAAGCTAATTTTCACCCTTGAAAGCCCATATTGCCCAAAGTTCGCGCTTTGTTTTGCAAATTCATGCTAGCGCATTGCAATGCAATATGACTGAGGATTGAACAACCTTTGGTGTCATTCCAATTTGTTGGCCTCAAAGGCCCTCTTCCAGTGTTCCCAATAATATTTTGCACTGTTTTCTCGCAGTGTATGCCACCTGTCCTGGAGGTACACAAAATCAAGACGGGACCACAGGAACAGGGGGTGGAAGCACTGGCGGAGGCACTTCAGGCACCGGGAGCATGACAGGTACGAGGGGCTCATCCGGTGCATGTGGATCTGGAACAGGTGGCACTGGCGGGACTGGCACAGGGGGAGCTGCCACTGATGACTGCTGCACTTCCGAATCTGGTAACGCTTGAGGATGCTGCGCTGGAGTATATTGCACAGGCGGAACCGGCGCAGGAGCAACTGGTACTGGCGGATCCGGCAATGGTAGAACTGGAGCCACCGGAACTGGAACCGGTAGATCTGGCTCTTCTGGTACTGGCACTACCGGAAGTGGCATTGGAGCAACTGGCGGGTCCGGCACAGGGGGAGCGGCCGCTACTAACTATTGTAATTGTAACACTGTAGGATGCTGCGCTGGTGGGTCTGGCACCAGCGGTGCTGATACAGGCGGCACTGGTACGGGCGGAGCTGGTTCAGGTGGAGCAGTTACTCACAGGTCTAGCGGATCCGAAAGTGGAAAGTCTCCCGGTAGTGGTGTAGGGACCGGTGGCGGCTCTTCAGGAAGCGGCGACTGATTCACTTGTGTGCTTCGCCAGTTTCAGGTACCCCAGATCAATGACTTGGTGACGGTATGACGATCGTTCAGTTTTAACGCAAAAACACTATTCGGGAGGCCATTACACCCAGAAAAATCTGTATTGCTTGCCTGTGGAACAGCTGCATAGCAGGGTTGCGGAGCTTCCATCGCCACCGCGCAAAAAGGAAGGTGAGGGCGCAGATGTGAGGTGGATGATTCCTAGGCAGAGCGTGAGACTCAGTCCGCCTTAAAGCGACATTTAATTCATCACATGAAATGGACGTATCATTTGAGCCAACTGTACAGAACTAGACGACAGAAAAAGCAATCTGCGCAACATCGCTTTCTTGTGATATTGCAATTTCGCTTACATTCTGTGCATTTCTTTGCTTGAATGGCGAACAATTGACAATTAAGTCCAGTCACTGCATTTAAAAGCAGGTATACTATTGTTGCTCGTATATGAGGATCACTTACTGAGCGCTTTCATTAGGTAGGATGCTTATAGCAGCCCAAGAAACTACAGGGAGCCTTTCAGACGTCAAGATATGGAAATAAAAACAAAACACAGTGTTTGATTTAAGGCATAACCAACATAATTGCCAGCAGTCGGAAACTTGTTGTAACCCGCATGCCTCAAATGTTTTTACACTTTTCGAAACAGTCTATAAATTCTTGCAAAGTGAGGCCTTCTGAGGTCTTTCCTATTTTTGCTATGACCTCTCTCTTGTTAGAATCCTTGCTCCGATTGTTTTCTTTGAGTCGCACAACACACTTGGACGCAACAAAGCAATCACGAGTGTCCCGAAATCTTTGAGCACCTTGTCGAACACCATGGGATATTTAGAGCCTAGTCGCACTGCGGGAGCATAAGTGGCGCGGATACGAGGCAGCGAAATCGCGTGAATGAATTTGAAGGGTTAAGATGCGGGCTCAAGTATTATTTTTTTTAATCAATGCGGCAGCCCAAAGGGCAAAAAGCAAACGAATAAAACGAATGAAACGAGCCCATTTCGCGTGGAGTATGGAGGAATACTCGGTCTGAAAACAAGAACAAAACTAAATCTGATTTCTTGTACCCGAAGTTTGCGTTACACATAGGTACAGACAGGTACACATAGTCGGTTATCAATTAAAGGGTTAAGTTCATTTTTTTGTGCGCATCTCAGTCGGAGAAGACAACCATGCATTGTAGTAGGCTTGTACTAACTCACTAGAGCTGTTTTCCTTGCACTGTATTCTAATATTTACCGACGCGCCGATCCTTTGTTTTCAACAGAACGAAGTTGTGGTGGTGCTTCTTTTTACCGTGATATGAATATTTCTTTGTTTTTGTGTGCTTCCTTTGCTCCTTTGTAAAGGGAGCTGCTTTGCGCAGCTTGTTTTCATGTGGTGGTCGGGTGTGGCTTTCTTTAACACTGACCAAATTTCCTGTACCCCACCAACACCCCTACCATCATTCTCATGATTAGTATTTTCATGCTGTTAGATTTGCACGTTCTTCCAAATGACCGGTGTCAATCAGTTGAAATGCTCCCACGCACCTGTTACCTTCTATTCCTCCAAACATACCACAAAGTTAGTCATAAGCGAGCTCAATGCTTCTCTAAATTCCCAGTAAGAGAGCATCCGAATTTTTTTTAAATAATTTCATCATGTGCTCGGAGGACGCCATCGCGCCCTATAGCGACCAGCTCACAGAACATGTACGTATGTGCACGAGAAAGAATAATGTCTTATTCATGCTCCCAATCCCCGAATCGATAGCTTTTCGATGCACGTAATTCTGCATGCCAGTGGCAGAGATCAATTCGGCAACCTTCCAAAGCCTCTCTTTAGGGACCCTAGCGGCTCTAAAGTGTGAAATCCCGACATAAAGGCTATCTTTAACAAGCCGCCAATTTTCCTCAAGCTGCAGCGGGAAGAAACAGGCTTCTCCGCATGAGTAACTAACTCTTCGTGGTGCTTATAAGTGATTCCTTGAGGAATGCCATTTCCCACGCGATGTTGTAAGGAGTAGAAAAAATTTGGTTTCACCGGCATTAACGAGCCAATACTTCTAGTAGATGGTAACCCTTATTTCATCTCATAGTTTGGTTAACGCTGCTGCCTAACTTGGGTGTTATAGAGTGATGGAGTGAAGTTGCACTGTAAGTAAACTATTTCTGGCTGCCGAAGCGGCTTTCGAACATCCCGCGTGGAGCAGCAACGGGATCACTCGGAAACTGCTCTATAGAGGGCGTTGCAAGTATTAATTTGTCGCATGAGTCGAAGTATATACTTTAGCGTGGCAATGACCTACTATTTGAAGCTGGCTGAAGATGCCTCTGAATGGGGAGTTTTCAAATACTAACAAGTCAGAAAGGGAGTATTGTGATGTCGAGAGCGTGACAAAATCGAGCCGGATCGAACTTGGGTTGAAAACCGTTTATTGAATGGAATACTTACTTAATGGGATGGTAACCCTGCGGAGTGGAATAGACTAGAATACTTATGCCGCACTGAATTTATATATGAAGTGTTACAGTGATGACAAGGAATTTCAAGCACCGTGAAAGAACGGAACCAAGAAAGTACTGTTTTGAAAAATGGGATGCAAAGAAAAAAAAAAAAGAAAGTTGTAATAATGAGGTCTGCTCTTCTGCGGTAAATATACGTCTCAACTTTAAAGTAAAGGGGGAAACATCGCAATGGAAAGGCTAAGAAAAAAGAAATAATAAAACACAAGCATGCGATAGTTAGCTTTTATTTTGATAGCTCTCTCAGAGGCGTTTCTTAACACAGGCGAAACGTAAAAACCCCTGAGGGATGGATGATGCAACCTCAGAGACCTCCTAAATTAATACACGTGTGACCTAGATGCAAGCTGAAACTTAATTCCAATGGCTTTATTTTTGCCCAGTTCTGGACTAAGTAGAGCTGACTGACGTTGGGTGTGATCAAACTAAGGCCCTCGGCAGTTAGAGCCTTAAGTAGCTTAGCATCACAGTCCAGCCTTTCAGGGCGAAAACACCATATTACGTCACCCCTCCTAGCTGAAGGCTAACGAATAAAAGGGTGTGCCTAATTGCAGACAAAGCATTAAATGCGCGGAAGAAATTCACGAACGATGATACAATGAGACAAAACAAGTCCACTACAGCAACGTCTCATCCATTTCTCCTCCAATTCGCGTTTTTACGCATTCTTTTCAGTTTGACTGCTTAAACCCCTGGATCATCGCGTTTTTTTCCAATGCTCTTCCGTGTAGGCCACTCAGATCGCTATATGCTGGCAGCATGCTAGAGCCGCTAGCGCTGTCTTCTTAGACACCTCAATGCAGCTGGCCTAGCACGTCGGGTTGTCACAACGACCTCGCTAATCAAGGGACTGGGAGGCTTAGTACCAAGCCATATCTCGTAGGAGCACTCGAGCAGACGACGCTCTGGCGCGTCATTCCTCTGAGCAACGCCACCTGGCGACAAATTGTCGATATATTGCCTATAACGAATAATAATGCATTTAAAGGTCACTGTTCCCGTCGCTTTTGTACCGCAATGGATTAACACCACCCACATCTGCCCTGATGCCACTGAAACATCTGTTCGACTGACTCCTGTGTTTTAATTTCTTTTGTGATTTTTTTTTTTTTACTTGCCTTCACCATAATTATTTCCTGCCTTCAGTGAGTGTATGTTGCCTTTAGGTTGCGTTCACTAGCTCATTTCGGTAACGATCGGTATGAGAACGGTCGCACTAAGCAATTACCTTCACCGTAATCATTTCCTGCCTTCGGTGAGTGTAACCTTTAGGTCGCGTTCAGAGACGCATTCAGCAACAATCGCCGTTAACAGTGAGTGTATGTTAGCTTTAGGTTGCCTTCAGAGAGACCCTTCAGCAAAAATCGCCGTTTAGCTCGCTGAGAGCATCGTCTGCTCCAGTGCGCATACGGGATATGGTTTGGCAATACGCGACCGGGAGTGTGCACCACAAACGCAATCCAAGCATGACTGGGCCAAGTGCCGCGCAGGAGCCATGGCTGCGCTTTTACTTGAGTTCCGGTGTACTAGGGACACTGGAGTGGTGGCTTTAAGGGCTGTGAAGCTTCGCGCGGACTCCTAACCACCGTGAACTTAGCGGAAGAGGACCATAATGATGTCGCGTTAAAAACGACCTGTACACGGAAGAGCTAAGTGCAAGACTCAATTTTTCCGCGTTTCTTTCAAGACAAGCCCAATCCTTTGTCCGCACGTTAGCGCACTCCATCGTGTTCAATACCCTTACTCAACTAGCTCCCCATAAAATGTTACATTAGTTGCCCGCCGGTCTGCTGTATTTAAGGATAACGAATTCGTATAAAATGCCCTCAACCCGAAGAAGGACATTTAAAATGAGTGATGGTGGCTGAAAACAGCTTGTGGGCTTATATTATGTCGGCATCACCTGGTGTGCACCTCGCGCGTGTTGCATGGTGCGTGGCTCAGTCGACCAGTCGGCAGCATAAAATGTTCGACGGTACAGTACTCGCAATAGACATCCTGAAAGGCGCTTCGAATCAGAGCGACGACTGTATAAAGATCCGCAGTTGCGCACCACTTCAAACAGAGCGAAAGCGTCAACGCATATATGAGTATAGCGCGGCCGACAAAGTGAGACAAAGGCGCAGGAAGCGCATATGCAGAGGCTCTGTCAGGCTAACCAATGATGGAGACGCGGATGTTTTTTTTCTCTCTCTCTTTTAATTTTATTTTATTACTCTCAAGGGCGGTCAGCCGTTACAAAAAGGAGCGGGGGAAAGAAAACGAACAAAAAGTAACGAGTATACAAGAGTAATTAAAGAAGATGACGACAAACACCATCCCTGAATTTGTGAGGATCCTGGATGGGAACGGCGGAGAAGGGCAGGTTCCAGTCCGATGCAGTTTTGGGCACAAAATAATTTATATAGTCGTGCACTGTGGCACAAAAAGCTTCAAATTACGATTTCAGTGGGATGAAAAGAACACTGGAGGATGAAACAGGGATTGCTTGAAGCTACTGTTAGTGTAATATGTTTTATGGAAGTTACTAAGACGGTTGATGCGACATCGGATGGAAAGATGTAGATGATTAGCAGCTCTTTTCATTTCTAAAACACTGACATCCGGGAGTAAGCAGACACACACACACACACACATATATATATATATATATATATATATATATATATATATATATATATATATATATATATATATATATATATATGTGTGTGTGTCTGCTTACTCCCGGATATCAGTGTTTTAGAAATGAAAATAGCTGCTAATCATCTACATCTTTCCATCCGATGTCGCATCAACCGTCTTAGTAACTCCGACCACCTGGGGTTCTTTAACGTGCACTGACATCGCACAGCACACGGGCGCCTTGCTTTTCGCCTCCATCGAATCCATCGAAAAGCTGCCGCCGAGGCCGGGATTCGATCCCGCGCCCTTGGGAACAGTAGTCGAGCGCCGTAACCACTGCGCCACCCCGGCGGGGTACACATATATATATATATATATATATATATATATATATATATATATATATATATATGTACCCCGCCGGGGTGGCGCAGTGGTTACGGCACTCGACTACTGTTCCCAAGGGCGCGGGATCGAATCCCGGCCTCGGCGGCAGCTTTTCGATGGAGGCGAAAAGCAAGGCGCCCGTGTGCTATATATATATATATATGTACCCCGCCGGGGTGGCGCAGTGGTTACGGCGCTCGACTACTGTTCCCAAGGGCGCGGGATCGAATCCCGGCCTCGGCGGCAGCTTTTCGATGGAGGCGAAAAGCAAGGCGCCCGTGTGCTGTGCGATGTCAGTGCACGTTAAAGAACCCCAGGTGGTCGAAGTTACTAAGACGGTTGATGCGACATCGGATGGAAAGATGTAGATGATTAGCAGCTCTTTTCATTTCTAAAACACTGACATCCGGGAGTAAGCAGACACACACACACGCCTCGGCGGCAGCTTTTCGGTGGAGGCGAAAAGCAAGGCGCCCGTGTGCTGTGCGATGTCAGTGCACGTTAAAGAACCCCAGGTGGTCGAAATTTCCGGAGTCCTCCACTACGGCGTCTCTCATAGCCTGAGTTGCTTTGGGACGTTAAACCCCAGAAACCAACCAACCATATATATATATGTGTGTGTGAAGGAAAGAAGCCAACAGTCGGCGAGGCCAAGGAAAGCGTTGGGGATGGTACTTTGTCTTTTTTTTTAAGTTTACTTGAATAATCACAGAAATTAGTAATGTAATCTATTTAAGGGAAAGATAATTAAACACAAAGTAGAAGAAAAAACAACGTGCCGATGGTGGGAACCGAACCCACGACCTCCGAATAACGCGTCCGGTGCTCTTCCAACTGAGCTAAATCGGCCGCTGTCCCCCCTGCTACTTTCTTGGGTATTTATGTTGTCTGTATACGAACCCAGAGAGTGTTCACCAGCGCCACCCTCAGCCATAGCGGCGGACGTAGAACGTCCTTTGTTACCGCCAGCGTCACGTAGAACGTGATCAAGAGCGAGGGCGAAAGCTGGGCTAGAACCCTCTTACGCTACCTATGGCTTCAAGACTGCCAGAACCGAGACCCCCGTAAGCTACAAGCAGATCAATTAAGGGGAAATGAGGGTGCTCGTTATAATACATGAAGGAAAGAAGCCAACAGTCGGCGAGGGCAAGGAAAGCGTTGGGGATGGTACTTTATGTCTTTTTTTTAAAGTTTACTTGAATATTCACAGAAATTAGTAATGTAATCTATTTAGGGCAATGCTAATTAAACACAAAGTAGAAGAAAAAACATCGGTTCTGACAGTCTTGAAGCCATAGGCAGCGTAAGAGGGTTCTAGCACAGCTTTCGCCCACACTCGTGATCACGTTCTACGTGACGCTGGCGGTAACAAAGGACGTTCTACGTCCGCCGCTATGGCTGAGGGTGGCGCTGGTGAACACTCTCAAGGTTCGTATACAGACAACACAAATACCCAAGCAAGAAGCAGGGGGAACAGCGGCCGATGTAGCTCAGTTGGAAGAGCACCGGACGCGTTATTCGGAGGTCGTGGGTTCGGTTCCCACCATCGGCACGTTGTTTTTTCTTCTCCTTTCTGTCTAATTATCTTTCCCATAAACATACTACATTACTAATTTCTGTGATTATCCAAGTAAACATTAAAAAAAAAAAAAGAGAAAGTACCATCCCCAACGCTTTCCTTGGCCTCGCCGACTGTTGACTTCTTTCTTTCATGTAATTTAACGAGCACCCTAATTTCCCCTTGATTGATCTGCTTGTAGCTTACGGGGGTCTCGGTTCTGGCAGTCTTGAAGCCATAGGTAGCGTAAGAGGGTTCTAGCATAGCTTTCGCCCTCGCTCTTGATCACGTTCTACGTGACGCTGGCGGTAACAAAGGACGTCCCACGTCCGCCGCTATGGCTGAGGGTGGCGCTGGTGAACACTCTCAAGGTTCGTATACAGACAACATAAATACCCAAGAAAGTAGCAGGGGGGACAGCGGCCGATGTAGCTCAGTTGGAAGAGCACCGGACGCGTTATTCGGAGGTCGTGGGTTCGGATCCCACCATCGGCACGTTGTTTTTTCTTCTACTTTCTGTCTAATTATCTTTCCCATAAACATACTACATTACTAATTTCTGTGATTATCCAAGTAAACATTAAAAAAAAAAAAGACAAAGTACCATCCCCAACGCTTTCCTTGGCCTCGCCGACTGTTGGCTTCTTTCCTTCATGTAATTTAACGAGCACCCTCATTTCCCCTTGATTGATCTGCTTGTAGCTTACGGGGGTCTCGGTTCTGGCAGTCTTGAAGCCATAGGTAGCGTAAGAGGGTTCTAGCATAGCTTTCGCCCTCGCTCTTGATCATGTTCTACGTGACGCTGGCGGTAACAAAGGACGTCCCACGTCCGCCGCTATGGCTGAGGGTGGCGCTGGTGAACACTCTCAAGGTTCGTATACAGACAACATAAATACCCAAGAAAGTAGCAGGGGGGACAGCGGCCGATGTAGCTCAGTTGGAAGAGCACCGGACGCGTTATTCGGAGGTCGTGGGTTCGGATCCCACCATCGGCACGTTGTTTTTTCTTCTACTTTCTGTCTAATTATCTTTCCCATAAACATACTACATTACTAATTTCTGTGATTATCCAAGTAAACATTAAAAAAAAAAAAAGACAAAGTACCATCCCCAATGCTTTCCTTGGCCTCGCCGACTGTTGGCTTCTTTCCTTCATGTAATTTAACGAGCACCCTCATTTCCCCTTGATTGATCTGCTTGTAGCTTACGGGGGTCTCGGTTCTGGCAGTCTTGAAGCCATAGGTAGCGTAAGAGGGTTCTAGCATAGCTTTCGCCCTCGCTCTTGATCATGTTCTACGTGACGCTGGCGGTAACAAAGGACGTCCCACGTCCGCAGCTATGGCTGAGGGTGGCGCTGGTGAACACTCTCAAGGTTCGTATACAGGCAACATAAATACCCAAGAAAGTAGCAGGGGGGACAGCGGCCGATGTAGCTCAGTTGGAAGAGCACCGGACGCGTTATTCGGAGGTCGTGGGTTCGGATCCCACCATCGGCACGTTGTTTTTTCTTCTACTTTCTGTCTAATTATCTTTCCCATAAACATACTACATTACTAATTTCTGTGATTATCCAAGTAAACATTAAAAAAAAAAAAGACAAAGTACCATCCCCAATGCTTTCCTTGGCCTCGCCGACTGTTGGCTTCTTTCCTTCATGTAATTTAACGAGCACCCTCATTTCCCCTTGATTGATCTGCTTATATATATATATATATATATATATATATATATATATATATATATATATATCAAAGCATGCGGTTAGTATCATTAGTGCTGTGTTCAGTGTGTGCTTTCCATAAAAGATAACTGGTAATTTGGACACCGAGATACTTACATTTGTCAACTTGGGTGAGTGGGGTCTCCTTAAGCAAGTATGCACATTGTGTGTCCTCTTAAGACATGCGTGCAATTCTCATCACTTTACATTTGCTAACATTGAATTTGATAAGCCAGGTATCACACGAAGTTCCAATATTTTCTGTCGTTTTGAAGAGCACACACGTCGCCTAGGTTAGTAATTCCTCGATTCAAAACGCAATCATCCACAAAAGATCTTATCTTGGAACTGAATGAGGAGGAAAGATTATAACATAGATCACGAAAAGTATAGGGCCAAATACTGAACCTTGTGGAACTCTAGCCGTTACAGGGGAGACGGGGAAATTGTGGTCATTACCTGTAACTCGATGATATCAGTTACTTAAAATCACTCAATCGACTTGAGGGTGGTTCTATCAAAGTCAAATTTACCTAGTTTAAGAAGTAGTAGTACCCCCGCAGTCGGATGCATTGTAGGCAAATTGGAATAGAAATTTGAACGCACTTGGCCTCCGCCTTTGAATGTATAGCAATCAGTACACGGCCCGGTCACCTTGCGCCTTCCGGAGCCATGACCGTGGTTTGTCGCCCACAAAAGTGGCCGTACGCTCACGACGCCCGGTCTTCGCCAGAATGGGGCCTTTATCGTTGTCGCGTTCAATGTGCTTTTAGAGCGCAGCTCTTATTTAACTCAACTTTTCGCTTCATTTACGAGGCATGTCGTATTAAAATTATCGTGAAATATCTTTGAACCAGGAGCCCTTAGCGCGCAGCAAAGATGCAGAACACGAACTGGCGTGACTTCGTCTTTTTGCGTGGAATTGCGCCTGCCGCACCTAGGATTCAAAAGCGTGACATCCTAATTCTTAGCACAGCCAAAGAACTTCGTCATTGAGCGATCCTGAAATCTATACTTCGCCTGGACGTGTTGCGCTCGTTATGCATAAGTCTCTGAGCCCAGAAACGTCGCCATGATACAATTAAGCATCGGCTAGAACGCTTACCAGAAGTACGAAAATATGACCTCACCTCTTGTAACGAAATAACGAGCAGGTAACCGTGTCCGTCTATTTGTAGACAGGAGAGTGAGGACTATAAGGGACACTAGTTGCATGCAATTCCTACAAAGCCTATTTTTTTTCTTATTTTGGAACTGGCAGGATATTCTTTGATAACTAGGGTGCCTTAGCTCTACATGAAACTTAATACAGCAGATTACTCAAATGCTGCAAGAAGACGTACAGAAGAAGTTCGTTCTTAATTTTGTAACTCCAGCTACATTCGGCACAGTCTCGCCATTTCGCCGGGCCTGTCCGAAGACGAAGAATAAGTCGGAGGTGGTAGCTTGCAGCTGACATGGTAACTGGAAGTAGGGCTTCCTGGCATTATGTTTTGAAGGAGCTGCCAGCTGGGGTCTCTCCTTTCATATGGGAGGGTGATATCACAATCAGCCTGCCAAGACTCTTGCATTCACGTTATCCCTACGCCACGCAGGCACGTTCATACGGCTCGGTTAAAGCGGGGCTTTATATGTTGGCTGGTAGCTTACGCTATCGCGTCATCGCGAAGGTGGAAGTGAAAACAGAGAGAAATCGGTGCCGTAGTAGAGGGCTTCGGACCACCGCGCAATAGAGGCTTTCGCCTCATCGCACTTAAGTGGTAAAAAGTGCCCTGCATAGCATAAATAAAGCTGGAACCATAGAGTAAACTACTATATACAAAAGTCATGCTTTTACTTTCTAATCGATGCTATAGCCGTAGCCAAGCTGACAGCCCTCGCGTAACTCCAGGTTTAACAGCAAACTAAACTGCAGCTTTTTCTCTTTTCTTGCGAATTGGCATGAAGACAGATTTTCCTGAAACCCAGATAAGATTACTTACGGTGAAATATATTCAGTTAACACTTCGCTCTTTTTTAATACTGCAGCACTACTGCCCGCATTCTCACAAAACCCTGATGCCTGAAGCCGATTTGATCTTTGACCTGTACGAGGGACTTCAGGTGTCCACGGAAACAAGTTTTGACAGATACTGCGCCTTTACTCTCCTGTAAGCCAATTACAGAACGTCGGTGAACTTTGATGCGTTCAACGGAACGCTGGTTGTGTTCGACAAAGGGCGCGCGACGTAGCGTGTGCAGCAGCAACCCTCAGGCTTTCGCATTTCTCCACTGCAGATTCTGCAGTCCTCTCGAAACTTTTAGTGCTGCAGTACACACGCAATTTATTTATTTACTTCAACATACTGTAGGCCAGAGTTGGCCTCGGCAGAAGGGTTATAGAAAAACACAAATCACAACACTACGTGAAAACATTTCATGTGACACAAGGCAAAAATGAAACTCAAAAGGTAGCATAGCAAAGACAAATAGAATTACATGCAGATAACTAAATATAGGACAGTCTCTTCTTTTTTACTGAATCAAAAACGTTTTAACCCCTGTTCCGCATTAGGAGAGTTAAAAATCGATTCAGGGAGTGCGTTTCAATCTGCTATTGTTTGAGGAAGAAACTGTGCTTATATGTGTTTGTTTTAGCAAAGAGACGCTGTAAGGAGTGCTCCCTATTATGGGGGGTCCTTCGAGCAGTGGAGCGCCTGAGGATTGAAGGGGGAGAAATATTAAGCTTGCCTGCGACAATTTTATGAAGGAAAGAAATACGGTTTGGTTTCTGCAGAAGTCAGACCTTCCATATTCATGAAAAATGAAGCACACCGCCTTCCTTTGGATGAGCTCTAGCCGATAGATATCTTACTTTGTGTGTGGGTCTCAAATTTCAAAATAATATTCAAGTTTGGACCTGACAAACGTTTTGAAAGCCAAAAGCTAAATATTGCTAAGGGTATGTTTTAATTTACGCCTAAGAAGCAAAGCTTTGAGAAAGCGGCTGAACAGATCTCAGAAATATGAGTGTCCCAGGTTAATCGGTTGTTAAGAGTAATTCCTCGATATTTATATTGTGAGACCTGTCTAATATGACGGTGGTGAAGACAATATGGTAATTACTAACATTTTTTTTTTCTCGCAACCGGAGAAGTACACTATTATCAATGTTTAAATCCTTGTTCCATTTTTCACACCAGTGGCATATTTTGAGCAAATATTCTTGAAGCAATTGGTGATCTACCGTTGATGCTATTTATTTATGTGCAGTGCAGTCATCTGCGAATCATATTATTCACACATATATACGGAGGAATGGTATCTATTAAAGCATTTATGCATATATATATATATATATATATATATATATATATATATATATATATATATATATATATATATGTAGGATGCGAGAACATTTAACGTACTTGGCCGCTTAAAAAATTATAGAGCGAAGGGTACGCTTCATTTAAAGAAACATTTTATTAGACTCGACGTTTCGACCAGAAGCTGGCCTTCATCAGGAGTGTGAATGCAAGCAATGGGAGTAGGTTTTATATGCAAAGAGTGGAAAGAGAGACAGGTGCGCAGAGTATTGGTGAAGACAATATGGTAATTACTAACATTTTTTTTTCTCGCAACCGGAGAAGTACACTATTATCAATGTTTAAATCCTTGTTCCATTTTTCACACCAGTGGCATATTTTGAGCAAATATTCTTGAAGCAATTGGTGATCTACCGTTGATGCTATTTATTTATGTGCAGTGCAGTCATCTGCGAATCATATTATTCACACATATATACGGAGGAATGGTATCTATTAAAGCATTGTAGTGATGGGTGGGGTAAAAAGCAGGTGCAGGCGGGGAGTGGAAGAAAGTGCAGGTGGGAAAAAAAAAAAAAGACGGCACATGGAAGGAAGCATAGAATACAGTAATAGGTATGACCCCAGGCGACAAAAGCAGGAATTGTGTGACCTTCATTGTGTGTATGGTGGGGGAGGCTGACATTCCTTTGGGCCACCTGCAGTAAGCTTGACTTGGCCATTTTGGGTGTGTTTGAGGAAGGAATTTACGGGGTAACTGAACTTTGAAGTGGAGAAAGAATACCAGGGCTCTCATTAATACCGGCATGCAGGGCATTAAATTTAAATATAAAGTACGATTCTCGCTGTTCCCGTTCGCGGTTGCTATGGAAGCCGCTCTGGAGCAGGAAAACTAAGTTTGTCGAATTTGTGACTTTTCTGTTGCAGGTGTTTGGACAGGGGAAGGTGGGGGAGAGATTTGCTGTGTGCGCGATGGTTGTTGAAACGAATTCGGAAGGGGTTCACGGTCTGCCCTATGTATTGCATTTGACACTCGCCACACTCGAGCATATATACCACGTTCCTGGAGTCACAATTCAAATTTCCGCGGATGGAGTGTTTAAAATCAGAGTGTGTGCTCTGTGCCGTGGTCGTTGTTTGCATGTGTTTGCAAACTTGACACCTATTTTTTCCGCACGGCATACAACCCACAATATCTGCTTTATCGATAGTAGAGTGTACTACATAATTTTGTAAATTTTTTGGTCCTCTGTATGTAACCCGCGGAACCACAGAAAAAATTTTGGAGAGGCGATCACTTTGTTCGATGATGTTAAAGTGTTTTTTTAGTATTTTGTTGATGTTCGGAAGGTTGTTTGCGAAAGTTAAGACCAGGTTTGAGCGGTGTTCATTTTGTGCTGCCGGCCGGTCTTCCCCAAATGTTTCATTGCGATCAATTAATCCCACTTTTTGGATGGCATCATCAATAATAGTTGGCGGATAGTGCTGGTGTTTCAGAACCTCCCGCATACGGTTGGAATTTTCCTCGAAATCTTTTGAGCGTGAGCAGATTCTTTTGAATCTTATTGCCTGAGAGTATGGAATTGATGTTTTGCAGTGGCACGGGTGGCAGCTTTTAAAATGAAGGTATTGTTGTCTGTCCGTGGGTTTTCTGTAGACATTGGTGATTAGTGCCCCGTCTTCAAATTGAATTAATATGTCCAGGAAGTTAATTTGAGTGGAGGAGTAGGTATGTGTGAATGAGATGTTGGGATGTATTGTCGTGTCTTGCGAGGGGAAACGACACTGTATCCGAGGTGCAACAAGAACTAGGGTTTATTGTCATCCGGCCGTCAGACCGCGCGTCCCGCTGGTCGACGACTGCCCGTGCAAACCAACACGCATGTGCTTATATCGAGATACAGACAGGCAAGGGGGCGGTGCCCAAATACCGGCACGTGGCCGTGAGTTGGCCGTTTGCTTATCGTGATACAAACACTACATTCCCCCTTCCCTAGACGATGCATGCTCTCATTACACATGGTTGACATTTATAACAAACGGTTAGTTTTTATACAGAAATAAGAGAAAACAAGTGAACGGTTGAATCTCTAGTTCCAAAAGTTGGTTGACACAATCACGGCACTGATGTGTACCTATCCGGCGGACGTCTTTCCCTTGTCGGATACCGATGTCGTGTTGAGGCTTCGTAGCCCCTGTCGCCAGGAGAAGACCCCGAGTCGTGATCGATGTCTTCGGAACCGAGGGCTTCCGTCGATACTCCGCCTCCTGCGGCAAACGCCCCTGGATCTTCCTCAACTGTGCCCGCTGCTTGTTTCGGCGGCTGCATAGCACTTTGTTCATCAGTGCCCGTCGATGACCCAGATGGTTGCCACGGCTGCCAGGAGTCCTCACCATGGGCGCCACAACCGTGGTCTGCAGACGTTGCCTCCGGGTCTGCCTGCCTTGTGCGTATGTGGTCTTGATGCCTCTTCCATTCCATGACCCCACGTGGTGTTGTCACCTGTAGCACATAAGACACTGGCCCCGAGCGTGACTTCACTGTTGCTTCTAACCATCTTGGACCTACTCTAGAGTTCCTCACAAACACTTTTTCCCCAACGAAAAAACTTCTCGGAAGTTCTCTTCGACTGCCAGTTTGTCGAAATTGCTTTTGCTCGACCACTGAACGAGTACTAGGCTTAAGTAAATCGAGTCGAGTTCGGAGAGGTCGCCCGATCAAAAGCGAAGCCGGAGATTGCTGGGTGGTTGCGTGAGGTGTATTCCGGTACGCTGGAAGGAAACTGGCTAGTCGCTCTTCAATGGGCCGGGCTCTGTTGTCCTTTCGCAGGGCTTCTTTAACTGTTCGTACAAATCTTTCAGCCAAACCGTTACTTGACGGGTGATATGGCGCGGACCGTACATGTTTTATTCCGTTCATCTTGAGGAATAACTGAAATTCTTCGCTGCAAAACTGCGGCCCGTTGTCTGACACGATGACCTCGGGCAATCCAAAACGGCTGAAGAGGTCACGCAGCTTACCGATGGTAGCTTCTGCCGAGGTCGACGGCATCAGGAAAACCTCCGGCCACTTTGAATGAGCGTCTACCGCCACCAAAAAGTTGCGCTGAAGAAACGGGCCAGCAAAATCCAAGTGGAGTCGGGCCCATGGCCTCGTAGGCCAAGCCCACGGATGAAGGGGAGCTTGGGTAGGCAGCGCTCGTTGCTGCTGGCAGGCCGCACACGTTTTCACGGTGTTCTCCAAGTCGGCGTCAATTCCTGGCCACCAGACGTAGCTCCGGGCAACTTCCTTCATTCGCACTACTCCAGGATGCCCCTCGTGCAGCTCGTCCAGGATTGTCTTCTGTAAATAAGGGGGAACCACAATGCGCATTCCCCAAAATAAACATCCTTGGTTAACCGACAACTCCAGTCTTTTTGAAACGAATGGTTTCATCTCATCAGCCACTCGCTCGGGCCATTGACCCGTTACCGCGTGAAGAACCTGCCGTAAGGTATGGTCACGTGATGTTTCCCGCGCAATGTCCGAGCTTGTTATCGGGAAAGTCTCCCACCGAAGTGCGTAGCAGGCGGTTACTTCGTCGTCCTCTTCCTTCTCGCCACTCTCGGGCAGCGGTAGACGAGACAGACAGTCTGCCTCTACGTTGCTTTCCCCTGAACGATATACTATATCGTAACGGTAGGCCGACAGCGTAATTGCCCACCTCTGCAAACGAGCCGCGGCAATGCTTGGTATTCCTGTTTTGGGACCGAGTGTCGTCTGTAAAGGCTTGTGATCAGTTACCAAGCTGAACTCTCTACCGTAAATATAGTAATGGAACTTCTTAACTCCGAAGACTAAGGCGAGTGCTTCCCGCTCTAACTGGCTGTAGTTCCGTTCACTCGGCGATAATGTGCGTGATGCAAACACGATCGGCCGCCTGGAACCATCTTGTTCCACTTTCGATAAGACTGCACCCAGCCCATAAGATGAGGCATCGCACACTACCTGAAGCTGAGCTTCCGGATCGTAATGTGCCAGCACCGGCGCTTTTATTAGCAGCCTTTTTATCTTTTTGAATGCTATGTCGCACTGTTCACTCCAGACCCACGGCACATTCTTGCACATAAGCTGATTCAGTGGGAAGATGACTGTTGATAACTCTGGCAAAAATTTTCCGTAGTATGTCACCATGCCCGTAAACGTTCTCAGCTGTTTCTTATCGGCTGGGACGGGGGCTTCTAATACGGCCTTTACCTTCTCTGGTGATGCTGCAATTCCTCGTTTACTGACCACGTGACCCAGAAACTGCAATTCTGGTTTCAAAAATTCACACTTCTCTGCCTTAATCCGCACTCCTCTTTCGTGCAACCTGTTCAGTAACGCATCCAGGTTCACTAGGTGCTCCTTTTCGTTCCGGCCCGTGACGAGAATATCATCTAGGTAGCATATCACACCTTTCAATCCTTTTAACATGTTGTCCATTATCTTTTGAAAAATCGCAGGCGCGCACGCCACCCCGAAGGCTAAGCGATTTACTGCATACAGTCCTTTGTGCGTGTTGAGGGTGAGGTACTCGCGCGAAACCTTGTCCATTACCACTTGCTGATACGCTCTACTCAGGTCAATCTTCGAGAACACCTGCCCTCCGGAAAGTGTGGCCAAGATTTCTTCGATCTTGGGCAAGGGGTAGCTGTCAATGTTTAAGCAAGGGTTCAAAGATGCCTTATAATCTCCGCAGATGCGTACGCTGCCATCTTTTTTTACCACAGGTACAATTGGTGAGGCGAAAGCACTGTTCGAAATGGGCTCGATCACGCCCAGACTAACTAGTTTTTCCAGTTCTTTCTCCACCGCTTCTTTCAGTGCGAACGGAATGCTTCTAGCTTTACAAAACTTTGGATGCTGTTCTGGCTTCAGGGAAAGTTGAGCTTGCTCACCTTGAATTTTGCCGAGTTCATCGTTGAACAACTGCGGATGTCGGTTTAAGACTTGTTTCAAGTCCCGGTGGTCCTGCGCACCCAAGTGATTAACGCTACTCCAATTGAGCCTGAGCTGATATAACCAGTCTCGTCCTATGAGAGCAGGACCCTCCTGGCAGAGAATGTGCAGAGGTAGCTGGAGAGACTGGTGCTGATGCTTCACGTTTACTGTTGCCACTCCTTTCGGGCGCACGCACTCCCCTGTGTACGTACGAAGCAACACCGATGCCGGGCGTAACTTCATCTGTGGGAAGCGTGAGCGAAATAAACTGTACGGCATCACCGACACTGCTGCTCCAGTGTCCAGCTCCATGTCAAGCGGCACTCCCTGAATACACAGCGTAAAGCGTATCGGCTCTTGACGTGGTTTCTCGAGCGTTGTTTGCAACAGTGGCTCGATGTCTTCCTCGGTCTCGAACACGCCGAAGCTTTGCCTCCGGAAGTTTCCTTTTCGTGCGCCTTGCCCGCTCGCTTTCGAAGGGTGCGAATCAGATTCAAGCTGGGAGCGGCAGACTTTTTGAATATGTCCTACTTGGTGGCATTTAAAGCAAGTCGCTGTTCGGAACCGGCAAGCCCGGTTGCGATGACGCATGCCACATCGACTGCATGGTGAACCGTTCCGTGCAAGGGACTCTTCTGCAGAAAACTTCTGAAGGTCTTCCTGGGTTGCACTGCTAGATCGGCATTCTGTGACGTTCTTGGAAGCAGCCTCAACGGATAAGGCTATCTCAACCGCCTTTTTGAAAGTCAGAGATGCATCCTCAACAAAAAGCCTCTTCTGGATGCCAGCGCTAGCAATACCACATACAAATCTGTCTCTCAGAGTTTCTTCTAAGTTAGCTCCAAAGTTGCAGGTTTCTGCAGATTGCTTGAGGCCTGCCACGAACTGCGCGATGCTCTCCGTTTGTTGTTGCGTTCTTCGGTGAAACCTTGCTCTTTCCGCAATAACCGATGGCTTGGGTGACAGATGCTCTCGTAATGCTTTCTGCAGTTCTGACAAAGACTGACTAGCAGGAGCGTTCGGGGCAGTCAAACTCTTCAATAACTTGTACGTCTTCGGACCCACGATACTCAGGAAGGCATCTACTTTGTTCTCGTCTGGAATCTTATTCACTCTAAGGAATGCATTAATCCTTTCTTCGTAAGTTTCCCAATCCGACTGAGATTCATCGAAAGATTCCACTTGCCCAATCGTGACCATCCTGGCTGTTTCCGAGTCGCTCCGTCGTTGTCCTTCTTGTACGCTTGGCTGAATATCAGTCTTCACGGTCCCCGTGGGATCGGTCATCGTTCTGCTTCAGAATCCCATCCTCGTCGCCAAAAAGTTGTCGTGTCTTGCGAGGGGAAACGACACTGTAGCCGAGGTGCAACAAGAACTAGGGTTTATTGTCATCCGGCCGTCAGACCGCGCGTCCCGCTGGTCGACGACTGCCCGTGCAAACCAACACGCATGTGCTTATATCGAGATACAGACAGGCAAGGGGGCGGTGCCCAAATACCGGCACGTGGCCGTGAGTTGGCCGTTTGCTTATCGTGATACAAATACTACATGTATGTTGTTAAATGAGGTAATGAATTGGATGAGTTCATGCTCGTTTTCTGTCCATATGATAAATATATCGTCTAGGAAGCGTTTATAAAAAGCTGTTTTTTTTGGGTACGAGCTTGGGTACGAACAAAAATAGAAAGGACGACGCCTGCTTGCAGGAGCAATTGGCTTCTCTAATGAAGTCTACAAATGCACAACGTATATATTGAACGATCGATGCTGGTAACGATTGAAGAGCTTGAACCGGCTACGAAGGTAAAAAAGCTGCCTAAATTAATAACAACAGAGACAAACTCGTCATCAATCTTAGCAACGCTTCTATAAATTCTGACAGAATCAAGAACTGTTCCCTAATTAACCATCCCACTAAATCAGCAGATATATCCCGGCCGCAGTGGCCGCTTTTCGACGGAGGAGGAAAGCGAAGCATCTCTGTTCTGTGCGAGGTCCGTTGCACGTTAACGAACTCCAGGTGGTCAAATTTCCCGAGCCCTCCGTTACGGCGTCTCTCACAGCCTGAGTCGCTTTGGGACGTTAAACCCCACCACACCAAACCAAATGGGCAGATATGTATTATTATTTTTCTTCTCTTTTTCTTTTAGCTGGGTGATGTCTTGAGAGCTATCCTGCAGCTCCTAGCGGTAATTGAATTTCCTGCCTTTTTTGGCGCACTTTAACGTTCCGCTTCTCTGAGAAAATATATTTGTCACTTATTTGATTAAGCTTTCTTTCTTCTTGCGTCGAGTTTCGTGAAATTGCCAGTACGACTAAACACTACCTCGTTTATTAAGGAAAGTACAGTCTGTTATTCAGATAAATGAGGCGAAAGAAAAAAAAAAGATGGCTGCAGAGCAGCTTCAAGAAGAAAAGAAAAACGAAATATGCACGTGCGATTAACTTGACTTGATCATCCATTAAGATTAAACGCTAAAAAAATGTGCGCATAGGGGTCACATGTCGCCGTCGAATTCGTTCCATCTGAAATTACACTTTTTCTTCCTTGAGATATTTTCTTTCCCAAGAAGGAAAAAAGTGAAGCTCTACGAAGGGTAGGATTGCTTACGAAATCCTTTTTGTAAGACGGCTCAGATCCAGTTCTTCTGCGAAGCAGCATTGCCATCCGCAGAGGTTTTATGCCTTTTTCCGAAAGAGAAACTGCGATGTTGGTGGCCGATTTTTGATAAAGGAGGTAGACAGAAATTTTCTTTACTAATTTTTTCTTGTCAATGAGTAACCCTACGATGACGAAGTTAGTCACAGCCACGACTAAAAGGCTATTATTAATCTGCGAACAAGCGTTAGACAGATTCCCCGAGAAATGGTCTTTAACTAGAGCGCAGATCGCAAGTTTACACTTTTCCTATAGCTTTACAGCTTTTGTCAAAAACCCACGGATTGCCTAAACATTTCCAGGCCTCGATTTCTACTTTCTTGTGAGCTGGAGCGCTTGTTGTCTTCCGCTCAGAGCCCACACGTGACGTTAAACATGAAAATATATCGTAGCAGAGCGAAATGATTTTTCAAGCTTGGTTCAGGACAAATATCTTTGCTTGTTTGAAAAGTAACCCGCTTCCATTTGTCAAAGTAGATCTTTGAAAATTTTTAGCTCCTTTATCGTCGTATAGTGGTACTTTAGAAGCCCCTTCGGCTGCTATTTTATCGTCCTTAAACCGTCTGCAGAACGCGGCTTGCACACTGCACTGCTTTCTGACGTACGTGCTGTACCTCCTCGAGCGGGTCTTGGGGGATCAGCTGGGCGACGTTAGGGGCCTACTGGCCGGCCTCCTGTTCTCCCTCAACGCCCCGATACAGGGCTCGTCGAGGTGATTGGCGTCGGGCTGCTGCAGGCCATCGGGTGATGATTTGCACCAAACGCTGCTCACTGCCTTGGTCCGTGTGCTCGCACTCCTTATATTTTTAATGCGCTCCTGAGGAACTCAGAATGATACAATTCTTCTCAGAATGATCGCCTTTGTTGGCGCGCCTGTCGATGAACTTTTGATAAACGAACTTATCAGTCAATCAATTATTCCATAAATAATGAACCAGTCTTCGATAAATGAATTTTGCTCGCCATTCGTCGCACAAGATTCATAATCCAGATGCAAGAGGATAAAATTTTTTTTACTTAAAGTAAATACCAAAGGCAACTCATCCATCAAAATAGAACCACCCGGGTGACTTATAATGTGAAATTATTCCATAGTGTCCATAAAAGTCACCAGAACAAATACAAATATGTCCACTGCACGAATGTCAAAGGTCGGAAGTCACCAGAACAAATACAAATATGTCCACTGCACGAATGTCAAAGGTCGGATGCATTTATTAAACTAATACATTGGCTGCCTATATGTCCCTCTCGGCAGCCGCATCGACAGTGATAAAATATATTTCACTAAAAAAAATATGACAGCTTCACGAAGGTTCCAAAGTTTTTATCTTATAGAGAACCTAAAGTCAGCTTTGAACCTGCGTGCTTGGAACCCTGCAAAATTGTATTTAGCGACGCCAAAAATATAGCTCATTTGTGTGTGTGGGGGGGGGGGGAGGGTGCGCGTGCGTGCGTGCGTGTGTGTGTGTGTGTGTGTGTGTGTGTGTGTGTGTGTGTGTGTGTGTGTGTGTGTGTGTGTGTGTGTGTGTGTGTGTGTGTGTGTGTGTGTGTGTGTGTGTGTGTGTGTGTGTGTGTGTGTGTGTGTGTGTGTGTGTGTGTGTGTGTGTGTGTGTGTGTGTGTGTGTGTGTGTGTGTGTGTGTGTGTGTGTGTGTGTGTGTGTGTGTGTGTGTGTGTGTGTGTGTGTGTGCGCGTGCGCGTGCGCGTGCGCGCGCGCGCAAACGGGCGGGCGGGTGTTGGTTTTTGGACCTCGATAATCGCTTTGCGGACCCTCTGGGGTGGGCGGGCATCCATTCGAGGAACACTTTCCTTACTTTGTGTCCTCTTATTATGCTGTACTGTGTTCGGATAACAGTAGGCAATGCGTTGAATAATAAAGCTGATTCAATTTGCTTTCGTGAGTTTTGATTAGTAATGGCACACTGATGATGACACGGCTTGTTGTATTAATTTTATCTTATTGCTTCTGTGACTTGCTCAAGTGTGTTATATGCGGATCTTATTTCTTTTGAATCTGAGCTGTAGTGTTTTGTAAACTAGGTTATAATCGGCCTTGATGAGGCATGCATAATTATATACCGACGCCTGCCACAGCATCGTGAAGGAAAGAACAGAACCTGGTAATAAGAAAAGGGAGTGGTTTATGAACGATTTAGTCGGTTACTCCGTTTCGGAGAAGTACAGCTAATGAAATAAGATGACATGTAGCGAATTCAGTGCCTTCAATTTCATTCGCATGAATTCCTGCTACTAAGACCAAATCCGGTCACAGGTACGATTCCTGGTCGAAGTGGAAACAGCTTGTGCATGACATTTGGGAGCGCAGTGAAGACCACGAGGTGATGAAAATTATGTTTACGTATGATGAAATGCCACAGGCCCGACGTAATGTGGCTCTTATCACTAGTTAAGTGATCCACCTGTCTGTTTTCATGTGTCCAGTTATTTACCTCTGCATTCCACAAAACTAGAATATCTGAAAAAATGTGCTCAAATTTCACATTACCGAGAATTGTCAGCATCAGTTAATCAATGTGGACGTAGATTATTCAATGCGGGTAAATATCGCGCTTACTAAAAAAAATAATTTCGGACGACATTTATTCTACGCCCTTTTTGGTGTATTACGCGGCAGACTTTTTGGTTTTCTCTGCCCACTAGCCTTACGGATAAACTTTAGCGTACCTTCCTTTGAATAACCACTAATCCTATATATTGCGCCTGTGTATTTGCACACGTACTCCTTTGCATACAGACGTAAGTAGGCATTGTAATATTGTTACGGACGAAGAAGAAGCAGGCACTGTCGTGGGCAGGCGTGCTCGCGCTAGGTCCGCCAAAATTGATTCAACGTCATATATAATCGCCATCGGCCATGTTCTGCGTCCTTCATCAGCTTGCCACCTTGTAACCATCTTCGTGGAACGTGAGGAGTACGTTCATTCACCTCACCCTGGCCTGGAGCTTCGGCGTCCACTGCTTCCTTCGTCGGCAACGGGTTCCTGGGACGCATCAGCTGGCTGCTCCTCAACCTATAGATTCGATCTGACCTCGCTGTCCCGCCCCGACCGCCCTCCCCTTCACAGTTTCCTGCCATGACTATGAGATACGATTAATGGCAAGTAGCCCAACGTGAAGACCCCACTCACCAGAGACGCCACCAACACGCAATGACATATCACAAGACACACAAGACACAGCCAATGAAAGACCCGACCAAAAGATTCGACCGACCCGAGACGCCGACAGAGGAACGGAGGAGGAAGAAGCGGGTACTGGCGCGGGCAGGCGCGCTCGCGCTATTTCCTCCAGCATTCATTAAACGCTGATCTATCATCGCCATTGTTCATGTTCTGTTTCCTTTCTTCATCGGCTTGCTGTCTCGTAACAATATCACTTGATATAGATATGAAGTCTCGCTTTAACCAAACCGCAAAAAACATGCCTGCATGACTAGGAGCAGCTACTTAGGATCGAAAGGTTCCTGTCAGTTTCATTTCTATCTAAATGACTTTCTTTTAAAGGAGAGGCCTGAGTTGATGTCACGAAATCGGCGCCCATTTTCGTTAAGTCAGCGCCACGCGAAGGAAGTGTGCGCGGTGTCTGCGTAGAACATTCCAGAACATTGAGAAATGTCTCCTTTTCCGCGCGAGGAGAGCTCGTAGCCTAGCGCGCATCGGAGTTAGCCCCTCCTCATCCCTCTGCGGCGACGATGAGTCACCAGGCGGAGATGCAGCTGGTCGTCTTCAGAAAGTTCCGCCGAAGCTGACCCATCATGACGCGCATCTCGGCTGGAAGGAGAGAAGGCACTTGCAAAGTGGAAGTTACGTATACCTGCGCGCCTGCCTTAGCGCGGCGTAATAGACAGACGCGGCGCGCCCTATTTATCGAGGTCGCTTCGCTTCGGCAAGTCAGCGAGTTTTCCAATGATTCGTCAAGTATTGCTGTTCGGCTGGCGGGGTTAACCCGCTGTTCGGCAAGCCCACTGATCAGCGAGGGAGCAGCGCTCTTTTACAGGACGACCATAATGTGGCTCTCTAGAAGTCAGTATGCGACAGTGAATGGTGAACAGTTAGAGTTTGTTTGTTCGTACTCTCTCGTGTATTGCTCATTGATGTGAAATCTCTCTGTTCTTGAAAACCTCTTTAAGTTGCATGATTTGCACTGCCTTTCTGATAGCTTCTTGTCTGTGTTTTTTTATTAGTATGAATTCCCCTATAGTGTCTAGCTCTTTCTGTAGAATGTTTGTTTTGCTTGTTAATTCTGACTCCAACCTTTACTCTGGCTTGAACCGGCGAAAGCTGGGCACCAAACGGCCCAGTTACTGCAGTTAGCTGAGTTCCGGCTGAGTTTGTCACGCAATATGAGGGCATCTCCTTTGAGACCAGAAGAGCTGCCCCCACACATTCTAAGGGTGTCTGGGAGTGTGCGCACCAATAGTGACGCATCTTTAATAAATTACAATTATTAACGAGTGGAAGCTGACAGCTCATTATGCCATGCCATCTTTGTCATGTCAAGGGGTCTCACGACTTACTGTAACCCTCCGACTTGCCAGTGCCCGCAGTCATCTCCCCTACAAACAACTACCTACAAAGTCGTGCCGGATTATCTTGAGAACGGGCCCTTTAACGCTGCCGCGTTAAAACTTAGAGACTGTTGTAATTATCAACTATTAACTTTGGTGCAGAATCCTCGTAGCAAGTTCATGTTAAAAGATGCCCGCCTTAAAACTCTCCAGCCAACCAGAGTTATTAAGTAAACAGGACCGCGAACATTAGCGCGAATCACCTTCTTGGTGTAGCGCAGCTGTTTCCTATAGCGTTCTTTCGGTTTCTTCTGTCAAAACTTAACAAAGAAAAAATATCGGTTTCGGCTATTGTTATAAGCCGTCGATAGGCGACACGCCATGAACGACAGCTGTCACACCCGGAAGCAACTTCGCTCTACTCCTCGCATGCATGATTACACAGTATGAGTTACAGAAATCTAGCGAAGTATACTATATAGTGAAACGAAGGAGCATTGAAAGAGCCCTACAAATGCAACAGTCTAGGAACGCAAGCTCCTATTATAGTTTCCACTATAAACGTTGAGGCTGATTATGCCGGCTACAAAGTTAACTAGGTCATCTTGAGTAATTAAAAGATAAACGGTGTCATTTATTATATCGCTTTGTGTCCACATGGGAGCATAACCTACCTGAAAAACATTCGTGCAGCATTCATTGATTGCAAAATACTACTACTACTAATAATAATAATAGTAACAATAAAGTGATATCAAAAATCCCCAACTTTTATGTTTGTTACAATTCAGTTTTGAATAAATATCATTTTTTTCTTATCGGCGCTTCGTTTTCTCCAGTACTAAATGACCGCTATAGTTACAGCCCTCCTTCATGTAAACCTACAACAAACTTTGAATGCAACCCTTGCTATTATGCGGTGATAAAGAGAATATTTCCTTAAAGAAACGTTAGAGGCACTCATTAAGCCAAGATACACCAGGACATTGCGTTTCGAACTGCCACCCTTTTTGGGCCTGTATGTGCTCACAAATGGCTTTGTAGTCACAAAATTACAAATGAAGGCTTTCAATTTAATTTGCCCCTTGAGGCGCGGCCTCATTTTGCCCACGCTCGATACTTGCCAGCCTATGCTGATCTCGGCCAATCGAAGAGCGTCGCTACCGGAGGGGCGCAGAATGAACGTAAAATGAGAACTGTAAGAGGAGAGGCAGTTGAGAAAGCGCCCGAAAACGCTGGGCTTCTTCTCGAAGTCCGTCTCCTCGTAATGGGCTCTGTTACTGCACCCAGCCATTAAGTTCTGCGGGTACAAGAACGCTATCTGATTCCACCATAGCACTAGATGTTCCTTATAACTTGCTGCAGGGCGGTTGTTTCGTACAATGCTGTCCATATATTCAGTGATTATGTTTAGTGTCTGCGCGGTTTTATTTTAAAAGCCGTTGTAGATACGTCGGGGCGGTGTGTTCAGGTACACTGTGCCGCAAGGCGAACATTACGCACGTGATAGAGGAGATTGGTTAGACGATTAAAATTAACAGAACAATTTATTTTACTCTTGACGTTCAGGGCCATAATTATGACGCGAAACTCAAGGCCATCAACATTGTAGTTGAGGTCAATTCTATTGTTTTTATTATTCAGTAGTTCGAAATATCGAACGACAAATACGCTCATCTGAAAGCTCCTCGAGACGGCTTTCGCGCGCTGCATAATTACAAACCTCTCGTCGCTGCGCATGGTATAGATGCTGAAATCTTGTTAACTTTTTCCACATCGTCAAAAGTGCAAACGCCATTTGTGTTATGCTTGAGAAATGCCAGCGACACCATTATATAACTATGGCCATTGAAAAATCAATGAACTCCAGCTCCCAAGAGAATTTTGGACGTTCAATGTATGGAGTGGCATTGTGGATTAAGAACACTGAGTTGAACGCTGATGTTGGGTGCCTCCAACTTTAGGCTATAATATAGATCCTTAATATAAAAATATAAAGGTGAATTTGTAACTAGAGTTAATTAATCGTCTTATTAAGCTTCGTTGCGTACTGACGTCCTCCCACTTAGTTGCACAGGCAATAAGGATGTTCCTCACAGTTGCTGAAATACATATGTGTAAACGTTAAATACATTACCCCGAATAGGCCTACTCTGCCTCCTGGCAGTTTTGTTCCCAAAATTAAAAGACGCTTCAAGAGTGCAAAACGTAGCGTGAAACTTAGGTTAAAAATATTTACGCCCGCATGAGAAGTTCAACTAAAGTATACTGACGTATATATTTGCGACAAGTGAAAAGCTTTTCTTTTAGTGCCACGCGGAATGCTCGCTTCCCATATGCTGAATGCAAGCTAATACTGAAACAACACATCCGTTTTCATACACATGTTTTCCATACATGCTACTGCGGCATTGAAAAAGACACACACACACACACACACACACACACACACACACACACACACACACACACACACACACACACACACACACACACACACACACACACACACACACACACACACACACACACACACACACACACACACACACACACACACACACACACACACACACACACACACACACACACACACACACACACACACACACACACACACACACACACACACACACACACACACACACACACACACACACACACACACACACACACACACACACACACACACACACACACACACACACACACACACACACACACACACACACACACACACACACACACACACACACACACACACACACACACACACACACACACACACACACACACACACACACACACACACACACACACACACACACACACACACACACACACACACACACACACACACACACACACACACACACACACACACACACACACACACACACACACACACACACACACACACACACACACACACACACACACACACACACACACACACACACACACACACACACACACACACACACACACACACACACACACACACACACACACACACACACACACACACACACACACACACACACACACACACACACACACACACACACACACACACACACACACACACACACACACACACACACACACACACACACACACACACACACACACACACACACACACACACACACACACACACACACACACACACACACACACACACACACACACACACACACACACACACACACACACACACACACACACACACACACACACACACACACACACACACACACACACACACACACACACACACACACACACACACACACGCACGCACGCACGCACGCACACACACACACACACACGCACGCACGCACGCACGCACACACACACACACACACACACACACACACACACACACACACACACAAGCGCGCGCGCACATACGCACATGCATACGCGCATGCACACACAAACGACTGCTCTGTGCTTGTTCCTTGTGTATGAGTGGTCTTCGTCGTGTGTGCGGTAAAATATGTCTAGTAGTTCGTCTGTAAGGTAGTCTTGACGACTGCAGCAGCCGGATCGATAGCACATTCAATCCATAATTCTCCAGTGATCCCAGTATCTAATAAGTCGTTTTATTTCCATCTCGACTGCCTGCGCTGTCCTGTTGAAACACTGGCATTCATATCACTGCATCGTAATGCGGAATACTTTGCCATGAACCGGCTCTTATTTGGCTGCCATAGGCCATTAAGACGGCCAACGTCGTCACAAGGCCTGTTTGGGTGTGCACTCATGGAGCGCGTAACTGAATAGAAAGTAGAGTTACCGGCGTTTCCCCGAGAAAAAGGGACCCAAGTTCATGGATTGAGCGAAAACATATCATTTGTGGAAAAAAAATTCATTTCTCTCGTTCGTGCTGCAAACTTAGGGCCGCCGGCGGCAGGCATACGGCGAGAGAGCTCGCTTCTGATTTTTAGCCTCATGTCGCCTCTCATTTTTGCATCTTTTCTGGTGCACTCATTGTGTGTTCGTGTCAGATGTGGCTGATGTAATATATTCTGGCAAGACGAATGTATGTATTACTGGTTGTCTCGTCGAAACGCACGATAGCGGACCTAGACTTCCCCTCGACTCCTGTTAATTTTGTTTTGCGTTGTCTCCAGTCCAGTCGCCCTTTCTTCTCTGCGATTTATCGGGTATTTCTTCGAACCCTTTCACATATTCTTGAAATTGGGGATTTTAACGTAGAAAGGAAATATTTTAATGAGTCTTTTTTTTCCTGCTCTAAGATTTGAGAATGAGTCCAAAGGGAACACAGTGTCACAGTTTTTACGCAATGTGCAACCAAATTTATCACCTTATTAAGCCACAATTTGTTTTCACGACAAATTCTGTCAAGAACTGCTTTTTACACCGCGTGAATATATCGGCGGTAATGTGGATTTTCGTTCCTAAACGGGGCACTAATTTAAAAAAAAATACTGCCGATTTGCATAGGTAATCAAATGCGAAGTAGGTGCGTAGCACTGCTTAGGCGCGGAGGTAAGCACAAGCTGCTTCATGACGCGGCGAGCGGCTCGGAGCCGAGGTCCAGGAAGCACCGCGCGTGCACTTCTACTGTCCGTGAAGGCTGAGGAGTGGCTGATGCGAGGAGAGAGATGCCGAAGTTGAGGACGCGCCAGCGACACACAAATGCTCACTCCGCAACACGCTTGCGCAACGCTGCCCAGTGACGGCCGCCATGTCCGCAACTGACACGCCCCTCTCTTTGTCTTACTCTCTCACTGAGTACATCTGTGCCGTAGCTCCTCCCCCTCAGTGTTAAGTCGCATGATGCGGGCGTAGCCACTTCCCCTTTCTCCTCTTCAAGTTCAAGCCATGGCCGGGCTAAAAGGGAGAGAGGCGCGCATCCGGCCATGTTCAAGCAGAGACGGGTGGACGGAGAGAGAGAGAGAGAGAGAGCGCACGGCTCGTGCTGCCGCTGTGCGGCCGCTCCGCCTCCTCAATGATGAGCAGCGCGACGCGCGTCATCGCTTCCTCTTTCTCCACTTCAAGTTCACGGAGAGAGAGTGAGCGGCTTCGGACAGACATCGTCGAAATCTGTCATTGCGGCTAGTAGTGCTAAGCACTAAAAAATCACTTTTCACAATAATATAATCACTCTTAGTACTCCGCGTGTAAACCTTTTGAGCCGATCTCTACTTGGCGAAACTTAGGTTCGGTGTCTTGGAAGCTGTCAGTGACCGACTAGTCTACGTTTCGTCCCCTTTAAAGCAGCTGACCGAAATTTTATTTACCTCTTCTTGCTTTTTCCTTCCTCAGACGAGAGACGAACCCTATGCAAAGATATCTAATTCGAATATTTTCAGCAGACTGCCTTGGTTAGTTCACATATTTAACTCTTCTACCAAATTCTCACAAGCACACCAACAGTGTTTCGGGTTGTCATGGTGTTTAAATCCAAATCACAAAACCCTGTTTCTAACCAACCCTATGGAATCACAATTTCCTAGCAAATTTCTGACAAACGTATTAGCACATTTTGAATTTGCCAAAGGAGGCGAACTACACGAAAGGACACCCAGTCTGGTGACATAATATTACCGCTTTTATGGTTAAGCACGGAAAGTTGATGACTAGGGTCAACTAAGGTTCACTTGCTGAAAATATACAATCAATCATATCATTTCCACAAGAGGAACTTCGATTCGTTCAATGAAATCATTTCCGTACGTCACATATCCACACCAGGTGTTCATTTCTCTATGTCATATCGGAATACCAATAATTTTCGCAGGTGTGGATAGGTTGAGGGGCGCTTCATTCGTTTTTCTTAGCAAAAAGTCTGACTTTTCACAGTCCATAAAGACACTTTCCTTGACACCAGGAAAAAATCTATGTAAATGTCTATACCAGAGTGCGGTGTGTTTTCCTGGCTAGCGCGAACAATGTTTTCTTTTTTCTTTCAATAAATAACTTACTCTATTGACTTTGCCTGTCCCTGTGAAGATCGAAAAAATGAACCTCTCCTGAGTGTTTATATCGCCAAAGCTTGCAAATCCTACGATTACGTAATTTCAAAAAATACTGAAAGTGAATGGTATCTTATCTAAAGTATTGGCCATGGATGATTCCCACTTGAGCAGCCGCAGTGACTTCAGGTAATCCCCGTTGCTCATAAAACTATGCATTGATGCAAGTAGGTACCTGCAGAATGTACCACTTGAAAGTAAGCAAGTTAATGATAATTAAAACAAGCGGAAAATGAATGCAGTTGGGAGCGGCGATGAAAGAACAAAGATGAAAAAAGCTAAATAAAACTAAACAATTGCGCAACAAACAACTCCTAGAAAAATAAAATGGCATTCTTGCACCATAAACCCTCCAAAAATAGCGAAAGTGTAGTTTATTTTTTAAGCCTATTGAATTTGAATATTGTTTGTTCGCCACTTTATGTACTCTTTGAGCTGTCACCTTTCCGCTCAAAGCGGTTGCGAAAAACGATGAAAAAAGCGGCTAATTTACAGGTGTATGTGTTTCTAGGAAGCTAAAGAAAGGCTCTGTCAGTAGGTTCCAAATCTTAAAAATCGCTTTTTTTTTTTTACTAACACGTTACCTTCAACGATGATCTTCGTAGGGCCATCGTGGGTCCTAAACCAGATGCGTAAAAAGGTTAGCATGTATATGTTAGTCGTATATTTAAAAAAATAAGGAATAACTGGGGGCTGGGTGACAATGGCGCATAAGAAGGAATCTTCAGGAGTGGAGAGCTCCTTATTTATGCGATAGCCTTTAATTGGTCATGCTCTTAGATCGTGTCCGTCTGTCTCTAACACTTCAGTTACGCGGGAGGCGGTAGCTAGGAGCTGACATGGCCGAGCACTAACTGTTCAAAGGGCTTCCTGACCTAATATACGTTTCATATGGGAGGATGATAGCACAATCAGCCTGCCAAAATCCTTGCATTCACATTATCCCTAGGCCACGCAGGCACGTTCATACGGCTCGGTTAAAGAGGGGCTTTATATGTTGGCTGGTAGCTTACGCTATAGCGTCATCGCGAAGGTGCGAGTGAAAAGAGAAAGAGGTGCTGTAGTGGAGGGTTCTGGACCACCGTGCGTTAGAGGCTTTCGCCTCATCGCATTTTAGTGATCCAAAGTGCCTTCTAGAATTTTTTTCTCTTCATCAACATTGGGGGGCCTGGCTATGTTTGGACCAGCTGGACAGCTCGTTTTGATGATCCTGGCTCAGGAAGTTCCTGCCGCTTAATGTTGTCCGATAGAGATATTTTTCTCTTTTCTCAAATATAGCTTACAAGCTACCATGCATGTCATCTCATGACGTCCGCGTTATATCATTTACGTAGTGAACTACTGTTCGTTAAATGCTGTTGCTCAATTTAATGTTAAAAGTGATTATTAACTGATTGCTATTGATTCACTTAGTAACATTGTTGCACTTGCTAACACGTACATTAATTGTTTTACTAAATAGGCTTGCTCAATAGGAATGATATGCTAACTATATACGATGGAAGCATTTTTGTTCACGCCAGCATGTCTGTCTTCGCTTTTTTATTTTTTTGGAGAGTCGATGGCAGCACACAAAAGCAACTGTAAAAGCGCTTCGTGCCCCCTTGCCACGGCAAACAAAGGCGATTAAAACAAAGCTAAAGTATTCCAACGAGCAAGAAAAAAAAAAGAAATAACAGAAGGAAAGGGATTCGGCCGCAATTCTGCAGCAACGCAACAACCTGCGGCGAAATTAGAAAACAAATGTAATATTTACAAGACAAAAAAAAGGGGGGCGGGGGCCTTTAAAGTACCGCTCATTTCGTACCGATAGCGTCCAAGAAGAGCGTTTTATAACCTTATTTCGGGAAATTTTAGTGGGATATACCCTACGAAGATGCGGAGAAAAGAGCGGGGGGTAGCAAGCGTGCCTCGCATGCTGGTGCTCCTCCAAAATGATTTGTTAATCGGCTCGTGCGCGGAGGGAGTAAACAGATTAGTCTTTTATAAGCGGAATGAATCGCGGTCGCCAGCTCAAGAGTGCGATTAAATTATGCCAGCTCTCCCTCTTTCGCGGCCTTTTGATAGGAAACGTGATCTGCGGAGGGCCTTCGAACAACGCTGCCGCCGCTATCATCGCAAAGGCGACAGCAACGGCAAGAGCCGAAACAATACCAGCCACCCGCACCGACGACAGCATCCCGGCCGCAGACAGCGCCCACAAAAAGGCCAGGGAAATGCATTGGATTCAGTTGCGAATGCAAGAGACAGGATGCAATGGGGGGAAGGAGACGAACAAAAGATGCGGCGCGCTCTACAGGGCGAATGTGCGCGCGCATTTCTCTCGCGACTGCAAACAGCGTATAGAGCCCCTTTGGAAGAGCGCCGCTGCGGTTGAAATACACGCGCACAAGACGCGGCGCAGCAGCAGCGAAGATGGGATGCGCGCCTTGCAGGGAACGTTTCTGCGCTGCTTTTGCCATCTCCATGCTTGCATCCTATCCTCTCTTCTCCATCCATTCTCGCGGGATGCGTAAATACTCGGGATGAGCTCGCGGGCCTGCCTGGCGGCGTGCTTAAGCAATCAGGGCAAGCACGTTGTTCTCTTTTCTCTGGCTGTGCCCTCTGCCTCTCCCGCACGAAAACCTTCCCTGGCCCGCTCTTCCTTCGACGCCGACGTTATTGTTGTTTCGTTCGGCTTTCGTTGGAGAAAATTGAAATTTCCTAGCAGGGTTCTAAGCGAGGAAAAGGGAGGCTGAGGTGGAGCATATTTTCTCTTTGCACCTTTTCTAGCGAACTATAGGGTGCGGGAGAGGGGGGAGCGACTCGGAAGCGTGGATGCTCTGTGCTGGGCGCATAAGCGCCATTTGTTTCTCGTGCGCGCACTGCCCTCATTATGGACTCACGTGGAGGCTCGCAGGAAATTGCGCTCTTATAGGGTCTGGATTGCCCTCGATGAAAACGGATGGAATAAGATAAAAACATAAAGGCATTGAGAGGAAGCTACCAATATGGACTACGCTATAGTAGCCGTAGAAATATATGCTTGTTTCGAAAGCAGACACGAAGGAATTGAGATTAATCGAGGATAAAGACCCTTCGGGTAGGATACGATCCAATGTTAATGAAATTATGGTTAATGGCAAACTTTAAAAATGCGAAGCTGCTTGTCTTTCTCCGCACAGCAACCGGCATAAATTCACTAATAATCGCCGACGACTCCGTAATGTAGCTCGGAAAATGCAGCAATAATAATAATAATAATAATAATAATAATAATAATAATAATAATAATAATAATAATAATAATAATAATAATAATAATAATAATAATAATAATAATAATAATAATAATAATAATAATATTAATAATAATAATAATAATAATAATAATAATAATAATAATAATAATAATAATAATAATAATAATAATAATCAATCAATCAATCAATCAATCTTTATTTAATGTGCGCAGGAACAACCATGTGGTCTTTGTGCTGCAGCACAAAAAAAAATGAAAAAGCACAAACATGTTTACACACACAGAGAGAACCCAAAAAAAAGAAATAAATAATACATGAAATGAAACTGAGACGAAAAGTATCACGGAAATTAAGCAAACAATGAGTATCATCACTTATATACACAGTGAGAGAATTTTTTAGCACACCAGGAAATAAAGAAAAAAAAAAAGAACGGTAGGTAGAAGAGAAAAAAAAACAGATGACTGACATTGATTATAGTAATATAGAAATATACATAAAATAAACAACCATTCCAGGCGCAACAAGTGCATGGTACTTAAAACACAGGCTAGAAATACAGAATAATACAATAAAGAAGTAAAATTGAACAAGGGACAGTAAGATTCGAATATAAAGTTTAAAGTTGAAATATAAGCAAGAAGCGGATAAAAAGTAGTTCAAGATACAGACAGCATTGAACAGGAGAAAAAGCAAAAAGTGAAGTAAATACAATTTAAGGCTAGAAAGTGGGAGTTATATGTGATAAAGTACTATTTAGAATACAACGCTACGAACATCCAATGTAAATGAACAGAGCGAGTTTTGGAAGATGTCAAGGTGAGGACAAAAAGAGTTAAATAACCACTGCATCCTGTCCAGAGGGGAGTGGGAATGAAGAGGAGAAACCTGAAATGGTCTGAATTCCCTCATGCTCTTTCGCGGAACGCGCAGTAGGATGTACTCTAAGAGCTGAGGGCACATAATGTGGCCATGAAGGAGTTTGTACAGAAATATGATATCAAGTCTGATACGACGGCAGTGAAGGGAAGGAAGATTCAGTTGGGCGCTCCTGGTGGAGCGAGAGGGGGAAGTTGCGAAAGGAAAGCGATAATGAAATATCCGTAAAAATTTTTTTTGTACTCTGTCAACCTTGTCCAAGTTCGATTTGCAAGTGCCATTCCAAACAACCGACGCAAGACCGGGAGGCATATGGACAGGTACAGTTTTAGGAACGGAAGTGGAGTATGGAACTCTCTCGAAAGTCTGCAAACGAATCCGAGTGTGCGCATAGCCCGCTGAGCAATGCGTTTAGTGTGAGAGGAGAAGCTGAGGGTGCGGTCAAAAAGTACACCAAGGTCATTAATTTCATCAACCCTATCCAACAGCACAGAATTGACAGAATAATGGTAGAGAAAGCTATGTGTTTTACGAGTAAAGGACACAACCCTAGTTTTGGAAGAATTGAGGGTAAGTCGATTCATCGCACACCAATCAGAAAAAGCAGATATGTCCGATTGCAACAACACGCAATCTTGAAAAGAATGTATTACCTTGAATATTTTTTATATCATCAGCATAAAGAAGAAACGAGGAGTTCTTTATCGCCGCGGAAACATCATTAATAAAAACGGAGAAGAGAAGCGGGCCTAGTACTGAACCTTGAGGAACTCCACTCGTTGCAGGGTAAACGAAAGAAGTCTGTCCATTGACACTGACAAAGCAGAAGCGATCAAGGAGATAGTTGCGTAGGAGGGCTACGAGAGAGACTTCAACGCCAGAGAGTAGAAGTTTTTCAAGAAGTAGTGAGTGAGTAACAACGTCGAAAGCTTTGCTCATATCACAGTACACAGTGTCAACCTGACCCCTCTGACGGACTGCTGCAGAGGCATACGTCATAAACGTGACTAGGTTGGTGGAAGTAGAGCGACCCGACATGAAGCCATGTTGATTCGGTACTATGATATGTTTGAGATGGAAGGAAAGTACGCTGTGCAAAGCTAATTCGAAAAGCTTAGAGGTTGCACATAGAAGAGAAATCGGACGATAATTGGAAACATCAGTTTTGTTTCCAGACTTGAAGACAGGAAACACGCGTGCCATTTTCCACACGCGAGGAAAGGCAACATTTTTTAAACAGTTATTAAATATGGCAGTCAGTACTGGTACGAAGATATAACTGAAGGCTTTTATTATGGCAGCTGGAATGCCATCAGGTCCAGGAGACAAAGATGGTCTCAGACGCTTAAGACTCTCAGTTATCAACTCCTCGTCAAAGAGAATGGAATTAGATAGTGCACCAGATGGGAGGCAAACGGAATCACAATGTGGATGTTTGTAAACGGAGGAAAAATGTTGTGCAAAACTGTCGGCAACATCCCGAATTTCCGAACCCTGAGAGTCAACTAAGCTGATACTTAAATCTGATTTAATGGAACGCTTGCGAACGTAACGCCAGAACTGACTAGGACGATTTGAGGCATACCTCTCTAAAGACTCAAGATAGCAGTCGTAGTCCCGCTTGTATAAGCGTTTGCAAAGAGAACGCACACGGCGAAACTCATCTGCCCAATTGTGAAACCCAGGGCGTTTCGCTTTACGATGGGCCCGTTCCTTGAGCTTTAACGCCGTTATTAGTTCCCTTGAAAACCAGGAAGGGAACTTTCTACGCGTAGGAGTATGCAAAGGTATGTACCGACGCATACCATCAAGAACTATTTCTGTAAAGCGACTGACTTGTCCATCTGAATCATTAATGTCATTTAAAAGGGACCAGTCGACGGAAGAGAAGAAATTGAAAAGACCGACATAATCACCACGTGCATACGCGAAACGGGGCGAATTCCCCACCCGATCTGAGTTAGTAGAAGGTGAGGCAGAGACAGCAGTAGTAACTAGAAGCGGAGGGTGAAATTTGTCACAGCGAGTCAGCGGTATGTCCGAACTCGAGACTCGAACACTTTCAAAATTCGATAGACAGATGTCAAGAATATTACCGCGACAGTTTTCAATGAAATTGTGTTGCTGCAAAGAGTTAAAGGCTATGAAATCAAGTAGAGCGTTACACTTACTTAATATGTAATGATTGTTGTGAGAAGAAATAAGTGAGTTCCAGTTGATACCAGGAGTATTAAAATCACCTAAAATAAGAAGTTTGTGTTTGCTATGACGGGTTATAACATGTTCGATTGAGAGCAGAACATCATCGTAGGCTGAAGGAGGTAGATTCGGAGGAATGTAGAAAGCTGCAAGTAAAAGTTTTTCATGTCGATTTAAAGTGAGCTCGAGCCACACACATTCTTCAACAGTTTCCAGATCGGAACGTCGAACACAGTTCACAAAACTGTCAATAGCAATGAGCACTCCACCTCCTCTTGATTTGGGACCTGTTTCAGGGCGGTCGCTACGAAAAACAGAGTAATTATTTGGAAAGAAATCATTGGAAGGAATATCACTTGACAGCCAGGTTTCGGTAACCACAACAGCGGTATAACAAGAGGACAAGACGCTAGAAAAAAATTCTGATCCCTTAGTCCGAAGACCTCGGGCGTTTTGATAATAGATATCCAAATTAGGGGCCACTGCAATTTTGCGTCAGTTCAGAGGGATGAAGCATATCGTCGTAAAGCTTCCCACGAAAGTCCTTGTATATGCAACCCATCGGCCACATCGAAGGCTCAACAAGCTTACTGTAGGATTCTTCATCAACTTCAATATGGAAGGACGAGTAGGAGTCGTACCTTGTTTTCAGCTGCCGGCAGGAAATGGGAGTAATATTCACTGATTTTAGATGGTTGGTAAGGTCTACCGATGTAGTATCGGGACTGAGTTTAGAGACGAAAATAGTCTTCGGACGCTTCTTTTGGTAAATGGCAACGTTCAGGACAGATGAGCTCGATGCGCCAGTAATGGCTCGACTTCGGTGCTTCTTCATCTCACTGGGTAAGTCAACCGCACGGCGAGGAGCAGAGGCAGAAGATGAACAGGGAATATCTCCAGGAGTCATCCCTCGATGAAGAGCGGCGGAGTAGTCCACAGATGGCTGCTCCTCACGGGTAGGATTGCCCACGGAGACAACGAGAGGACGCTCGACGAGAGGACGCTCACACTGCGAAGCAGCGCACCGCACAAGCTCCTGGCGTAGGCCGCGAACATCGGCACGTAAAGAGGCGATAACCTCGGCTTGTTGTACGAAAGCCCGCGAGTTCTCTACACGAAGGCGCTCGTTCTCTTCCCGTAGCTGGGCAACCTCATCGCTCAGAAAAGAGATTCCCTCAAGCGCGTCGAGGAGGAGAGCCCGTAGCGAGGCAAACTCACCGCCATGTTCGCCGGTCGCGGCTGAAGGGGGAAAACCGGTCGGGTGGCTGGGCAGGAGCGGGGCACCAGGGACTCTAGCACCACCGTCGCTAAGACTAACACCGTCAGACGACGACGACGCACACAAATTACACAAGAATGGCCGAGAGCCGGACTTCAGAAGTTGCAGCTCGTCATCCGCCCAGGTGACGCACTTCGTGTGAACACGTTTCGCACAGTCGGCACATCGTAAAAACTGCTGCTTGCCAAAAAACGGGCGGGAGCACAGCGCACATGCGTCCTTACTGGGCGCCATCTTAATAATAATAATAATAATAATAATAATAATAATAATAATAATAATAATAATAATAATAATAATAATAATAATAATAATAATAATAATAATAATAATAATAATAATAATAATCAATCAATCTTTATTTAATGTGCGCAGGAACAACCATGTGGTCTTTGTGCTGCAGCACAAATAAAAAAAAAGAAACAAAAATGAAAAAGCACAAACATGTTTACACACACAGAGAGAACACAAAAAAAGAAATAAATAATACATGAAATGACAGACGAAAAGTATCACGGAAAGTAAGCAAACAATGAGTAGCATCACTTATATACACAGTGAGAGAATATTTTAGCACACCAGGAAATAAAGAAAAAAAAAAGAACGGTAGATAGAAGAAAAAAACAACAACAAATAACTGACATTGATTATAGTAATATAGAAATATACATAAAATAAACAACCCTTCCAGGCGCAACAAGTGCATGGTACTTAAAACACAGGCTAGAAATACAGAATAATACAATAAAGAAGTAAAATTGAACAAGGGGCAGTAAGATTCGAATATAAAGTTTAAAGTTGAAATATAAGTAAGAAACGGATAAAAAGTAGTTCACGATACAGACAGCATTGAACAGGAGAAAAAGCAAAAAGTGAAGTAAATACAATTTAATGCTAGAAAGTGGGAGTTTTAAGTGATAAAGTACTATTTAGAATACAACGCTACGAACATCCAATGTAAATGAACAGAGCGAGTTTTGGAAGATGTCAAGGTGAGGACAAAAAGAGTTAAATAACCACTGCATCCTGTCCAGAGGGGAGTGGGAATGAAGAGGAGAAACCTGAATTGGTCTGAATTCCCTCATGCTCTTTAATAATAATAATAATAATTAATAATAATAATAACCAATCTTTAGCTTTATTTAATGTGCACAGAAACAACCGTCTTCGTGCTGCAACTCAACTAAAAAAAATGCACACATAAGTTTTACACACACAGATAGAACATTAAAGAAACAAAAACGCATGAAATGAAATTGCGACGAAAAGACTCAGAAAGAGAAAGAAATCAGTGAGCAGAATGTCTTGTATACAAGGTGTAAGAATTGAACAACACATCAAGAAGAGAAAAGAACGATAGATACAGAAAAAAAACAAACAAATAACTGTCATCGACTATAGTAATATAGAAATATACATAAAATAAACAACCATTCCAGGCGCCACAAGTGCGTGGTGCTTCAAACACAGGCTATAAATACAGGAAAATACAATCAAGACAGAATTGAACATGGGACAGTAAGTTTCGAATATAAAGTTTAAAGTTAAAATATAAATAAGAAACGGATAAAAAGCAGTTCAAGATACTAACAGCATTGAACAGGAGAAAAAGCAATAAGTGAAGTAAATACCATATTTAGGCTAAAAAGTGAAATAATAATAATAATAATAATCAATCAATCAATCAATCTTTATTTATTTTAATGTGCGCAGAAACAACCATGTCGTTTTTGTGCTGCAGCACAAAAAAAAGAAAAAAGGAAGATGCACAAACAAGTTTACACACACAGAGAGAACACCAAACAAGAAATAAATAACACATGAAATGAAACTGAGACGAAAAGTGTCACGGAAAGAAAGCAATCAATGAGTACCATCTCTTATATAAACAGTGAGAAAATTGTTGAGCCCATCTTGAAAGAAAAAAAAAAAAGAAAAAAAGAAGGGTAGATAGAGAGAAAAAAAAAATACACCAAATAATTGACATTGATTATAGTAATATGGAAATATACATAAAATAAAGAACCATTCCAGGCGCAACAAGAGCGTGGCACTTAAAACACAGGTTAGAAATAGAGGAAAATACAATAAAGAAATAGAATTGAACGCGGGACAGTAAGATTCGAATATGAAGTTTAAAGTTAAAATATCAGTAAGAAACGGATAACAAGTAGTTCAAGAAACAGACAGTATTGAACAGGAGAAAAAGCAAAAAGTGAAGTAAATACAATCTTAAGGCTAGAAAGTGGGAGTTATAAGTGATAAAGTACTATTTAGAATACAACGCTACGAACATCCAATGTAAATGAACAGAGCGAGTTTTGGAAGATGTCAAGGTGAGGACAAAAAGAGGTAAATAACCACTGCATCCTGTCCAGTGGAGAGTGGGAATGAAGAGGAGAAACCTGAAATGGTCTGAATTCCCTCATGCTCTTTCGCGGAACGCGCAGTAGGATGTACTCTAAGAGCTGAGGGCACATAATGTGGCCATGAAGGAGTTTGTACAGAAATATGATATCAAGTCTCATACGACGGCAGTGAAGAGAAGGAAGATTCAGTTGAGCGCTCCTGGTGGAGCGAGAGGGGGAAGTTGCGCAAGGAAAGCGATAATGAAATATCCGTAAAAAATTTTTTGTACTCTGTCAACCTTATCCAAGTTCAATTTGCAAGTGCCATTCCAAACAACCGACGCATACTCTAAGAGCGGCAAGCATATGGACAGGTACAGTTCTAGGAACGGAAGTGGAGTATGGAACTCTCTCGAAAGTCTGCAAACGAAACCGAGTGTGCGCACAGCCCGCTGAGCAATGTGTTTAGTGTGAGAGGAGAAGCTGAGGGTGCGGTCAAAAAGTACACCAAGGTCATTAATTTCATCAACCCTGTCCAACAGCACGGAATTCACAGAATAATGGTAGAGAAAGCTATGTGTTTTACGAGTAAAGGACACAACACTAGTTTTGGAAGAATTGAGGGTAAGCCGATTCTTCGCACACCAATCAGAAAAAGCAGATATGTCCGATTGCAACAACAAGCAATCTTGAAAAGAATGTATTACCTTAAATATTTTTATATCATCAGCATAAAGAAGAAACGAGGAGTTCTTTATCGCCGAGGAAACAACATTAATAAAAACAGAGAAGAGAAGCGGGCCTAGTACTGAACCTTGAGGAACTCCACTCGTTGCAGGGTAAACGAAAGAAGTCTGTCCATTGACACTGACAAAGCAGAAGCGATCAAGGAGATAGTTGCGTAGGAGGGCTACGAGTGAGACTTCAACGCCAGAGAGTAGAAGTTTTCCAAGAAGTAGTGAGTGAGTAACAACGTCGAAAGCTTTGCTCATATCACAGTACACAGTGTCAACCTGACCCCTCTGAAGGACTGCTGCAGAGGCATACGTCATAAACGTGACTAGGTTGGTAGAAGTAGAGCGACCCGACATGAAGCCATGTTGATTCGGTACTATGATATGTTTGAGATGGAAGGAAAGTACGTTGTGCAAAGCTAATTCGAAAAGCTTAGAGGTTGCACATAGAAGAGAAATCGGACGATAATTGGAAACGTCAGATTTGTTTCCAGACTTGAAGACAGGAAATACGCGTGCCATTTTCCACATGCGAGGAAAGGCAGCATTTTTTAAACAGTTAATAAATATCGCAGTCAGTACTGGTACAAAGATATAACTGAAGGCTTTTATTATGGCGGCTGGAATGCCATCAGGTCCAGGAGACAAAGGTGGTCTCAGACGCTTAAGACTCTCAGTTATCAACTCCTCGTCAAAGAGAATGGAATTAGATAGTGCACCAGATGGGAGGCAAACGGAATCGCAATGTGGATGTTTGTAAACGGAGGAAACATGTTGGGCAAAACTGTCCCCAACATCCCGAATTTCCGAACCCTGAGAGTCAACTAAGCTGATACTTAAATCTGATTTAATGGAACGCTTCCGAACGTAACGCAAGAACTGATTAGGACGATTTGAGGCACTCCTCTCTAAATACTCAAGATAGGAGTCGTAGTCCCGCTTGTATAAGCGTTTGCAAAGAGAACGCACACGGCGAAACTCATCTGCCCAATTGTGAAACCCAGGGCGTTTCGCTTTACGATGGGCCCGTTCCTTGAGTTTTAACGCCGTTATTAGTTCCCTTGAAAACCAGGAAGGCAACTTCCTACGCGTAGGAGTATGCAAAGGTATGTACCGACGCATACCATCAAGAACTATTTCTGTAAAGCGAGTGACTTGTCCATCTGAATCATTATTGTCATTTAAAAGGGACCAGTCGACGGAAGAGAAGAAATTGAGAAGACCGACATAATCACCACGTACATACGCGAAACGGGGCGAATTCCTCACCCGATCTGAATTAATAGAAGGTGAGGCAGAGACAGCAGTAGTAACTAGAAGCGGAGGGTGAAATTTGTCACAGCGAGTCAGCGGTATGTTTGAACTCGAGACTCGAACACTTTCAAAATTCGATAGACAGATGTCAAGAATATTACCACAGCAGTTTTCAATGAAATTGTTTTGCTGCAAAGAGTTAAAGGCTATAAAATCAAGTAGAGCGTTACACTTACTTAATATGTGATGATTGTTGTGAGAAGAAATAAATGAGTTCCAGTTGATACCAGGAGTATTAAAATCGCCTAAAACAAGAAGTTTGTGTTTGCAATGGCGGGTTATAACATGTTCTGTTCGATTGAGAGCAGAACATCATCATAGGCTGGAGGAGGAAGATTCGGAGGAATGTAGAATGCTGCAAGGAAAAGTTTTTCATGTCGATTTAAAGTGAGCTCGAGCCACACACATTCTTCAACAGTTTCCAGATCGGAACATCGAACACACTTCACAAAACTGTCAATAGCAATGAGCACTCCACCTCCTCTTGATTTGGGACCTGTTTCAGGGCGGTCGCTACGAAAAACAGAGTAATTATTTGGAAAGAAATCATTGGAAGGAATATGACTTGACAGCCAGGTTTTGGTAACCACAACAGCGGTATAAGAAGAGGACAAGACGCTAGAAAAAAATTCAGATCCCTTAGTCTGAAGACCTCGGGCGTTTTAATAATAGATGTCCAAATTGGGGGCCACTGCAATTTTGCGTCAGTTCTGAGGGATGAAGCATATCGTCGTAAAGCTTCCCATGAAAGTCCTTGTTATGCAACCCATCGGCCACATCGAAGGCTCAACAAGCTTACTGTAGGAATCTTCATCAACTTCAATATGGAAGGACGAGTAGGAGTCGTACCTTGTTTTCAGCTGCCGGCAGGAAATGGGAGTAATATTCACTGATTTTAGATGGTTGGTAAGGTCTACCGATGTTGTATCGGGACTGAGTTTAGAGACGAAAATAGTCTTCGGACGCTTCTTTTGGTAAATGGCAACGTTCAGGACAGATGAGCTCGATGCGCCAGTAATGGCTCGACTTAGGTGCTTCTTCATCGCACTAAGTGAGTTAACCGCACGGGGAGGAGCAGAGGCAGAAGATGAACAGGTAATATCGCCGGGAGTCATCCCTCGATGAAGAGCGGCAGAGTAGTCCACAGATGGCTGCTCCTCACGGGTAGGATTGCCCACAGAGACAACGAGAGGACGCTCGACGAGAGGACGCTCACACTGCGAAGCAGCGCACCGCACAAGCTCCTGGCGTAGGCCGCGAACATAGGCACGTAGAGAGGCAATGACCTCGGCTTGTTGTATGAAAGGGCCGCGAGTTCTCTCCACGAAGGCGCTCGTTCTCCTCTCGTAGCTGGGCAACCTCATCGTTCAGAAAAGAGATTCCCTCAAACGCGTCGAGGAGGAGAGCCCGTAGCGAGGCAAACTCACCGCCATGTTCGCCGGTCGCGGTTGAAGGGGGAAAACCGGTCGGGTGGCTGGCCAGGAGCGGGGCGACGGGAGAAAGGAACGTAGCCGCCGGCGCACCACCGTCGCTAAGCCTAACACCGTCAGACGACGACGACGCACACAGATTACACACGAATGGCCGAGAGCCAGACTTCAGGAGTTGCAGCTCGTCATCCGCCCAAGTGACGAAATTCGTGTAAACACGTTTCGCACAGTCGGCACATCGTAAAAACTGCTGCTTGCCAAAAAACGGGCGAGAGCACAGCGCACATGCGTCCTTACTGGGCGCCAATAATAATAACGATGATATAATAACAAATATAATATTGTTCAATCAATCAATCTTTCTCCAATGAATAATAATAATCATAATAATATTAATAACATTTGGAAGACGCTTAAGCTTCGCCTTTAAGAATGGAACGCGATAGCGTTATCGCGCCCTGTTCGCACCGTCTAGTCATTTGCTTGTCGCGCTTTTGAGTGACACAAAGACGTAGTTCACATGATACAACACTCATTAACTTGTCCAAAGTTACTAATTTTTTTATTAATCATTCCGGGACGCAGAAGCGCTGCCAGCCACCTTGCCGAAACGCGTGGGCCTCAAGTTGCAGTCGTAGTTCGTCGGCAACATCGTTGCCGATCCGAGCCGGCGTGATGAAGATCTCGGAGGTCACGCCCTGTCTATCTTATTCCGTGCGCCACACGCACGATGGCGCTACGTGCACGCCAAGCGAAGAAGAAGTACAGCGGAAAAGTATTTTGCCACTCGCTTAACTGCGTGTTCTGTAATTCGGTAATTTACATGCTCATAATTATTATTATACGCCACAATACACTTCTCTAAGGGACATTTCTGAGACAACACTGCAATCAATAGACGCGCCTTTGTCTATTTCAAACCATCTAGCTGGCGTGGCGGAGTGGTTAGTGTGCTCGTCTAGCACCCCGGAGGCCTCAGGTCGGCGAGTTTTCCTACTCGTTTTTAATTATTAATGTTTCTGGGATTTTTCGGTCACGGCCAACGCTCGACGACGCGGGACGGCGGCCGCCGACGACGACACCGACTTTTCTGCGACACGGGGCCCTTAACGCTATCGCGTTAATAATAATGTTTATTGCCACTTTGTAGATGATACAATATGGTTCAGGCCCTTCAAAGCCAACAAGGGGCTTGAGAGACTGGGCCCGGCAGTTACGGCCAAGACTACAAAAAAGGCAATAGATATAGCAACGCTTCTCGTTACACCCAAGCGAGAGCAAAAAAGAAAAAAAAAGGTGGAAAACACAGGTTAACAGCATGAGTATTGAGAAATTCAGCTCGAAACTCAAGGCGTCAATATAAAAGTAAATGAATGAACCAATATTTTTAAGTATAATTACACTCTACAAAAGAATACAAAGATCAACAGAGGGCTTTCAGATGCATCTTAAGGTTACGCATACAAGTTATAGCAAAAAGTTCATCCGGTAACTCATTAAAGATTTCAGGTACATAGGTACAGCGCCTTGCTTTCCCGTACCTAGTTACACTCCGTGGTATATAATAACGAAATGTTTTATTTAACTTCCGTTCGTGGTATATAATAACGAAATGTTTTCCTTAACTTCCGTTTAGGAGTATATATATTAATAATTAAGAAGTCTGAATTCCAAAAATGCCGGTGAACAACTGTCTGCACAAAAAGAGAATGAAATGACGGAAGACCTAGGAACTGAAAGACGTCAGTGCCGGATGGTATGTGACAATTGCACGCAATGCTCTTCAAACATGTTTTTTAATATACTGTCAATACGGCAATGCCAGCGTGAAGGATGTGGACCAAATGTAGTTGCCGTATCTGGGAACATTGTATGCGAGTGCATGAATTATAGTTTTGTTTTTCACTGACATCGGCGCCAAAGACTTCATATTGAAGAGTAACCATGTAACTTTCCGTAGCTTAGCACACAGATATGCCAAGTGGTCATGCCAAGATAAGTTGCTGTCAAAACCAACACCGAGATATTTGATCGAGTTAAAAATATTCTGTTGGCTTGCAACAACAGGAGAGAGAATCATGATCATGCAGGAATACTTGTCTATATAGAAGTAGTGTATTTAAAGGATTTCTGAAACTTAACATTTTCGTTTTGTTTATATTCACGGAGATTCCATTGTCGGGAAACCATTTCATGACATAATTAATGCTTTAACAAATTCACTGCCGTCTCGTAGTTTATATGCTTCGTGAGCAGAACTGTGTCGTCAGCGTACTGAAAATCAAGCACTTGGATGTTACTGAGCTCAGATCATTTGTAAATATATTAAAGATCAATGGAGATAGAATGGATCCCTGTGGTCCACCCGCTTTTGCAGGGAGCTTTCCACTGTGCTCCATTTGGCTGTTAGTTCTGACCACTTGAGAACGTCCGCATAAGAAATTCTTTAAAAAAGCATAGGACCTCGAAAGTCCAGAAGGTGCAGTTTTTCTAATAAAATACTACGAATAACCGTATCAAAGGCTTTCTTAACGCCTAGGAAAAGAGCGCAGCTAAACGTGTTTTCATCGAAAGCAGCGTAAATCTGATCAGCAAATTCCTCAAGCAATAATGTAGTACCTCTTCCGTTATTGACCCCATATTGACGGTTTGAAATGACATCGAATTTGTCTAAGAAGGAAGTCATATATTCAAATAGAAATTTCTCCAGTATCTGTGATAAAATCGGCAGGATGGAAATCGGTCTGTAGTTCTCGATAGCATTCTTTTGTCCTGCCTTGAACAGCGGCCTTACGATAGCAGTTTTCAAATCTTCCGGTATTACGGCGTTTTCCAAAAACCCGTTAATCAAAAAATAAAGAAGTATGCCCGAAAGAGCGTGAAAATTCCGCTGTACCAGTGCAGCCGATATACCATCAATTCTGGCGGGCTTGTTTTGTCGGAAGCTAAATACTAGCCTGTCAAGATCCTCCTTTGATAGCCTTGGAAGATACGCGGAAGCTGGTGAATTTTTTAGTGTACGTTTAAAGTTTTGCCGTGTTGCTGCCATTTCGGCCGCTAGCGTAAAATACTTATTGAAATCGTCACCTTTCGACACAGGTTCGTCTACCAAGACGTCCGAACAAGACGTTCCCATCATTTCCCCGAAGGTGTTTAATTAGAGACCACATTTTTGCAGTATTTTTATATAATCATTGGAACTGCTGCTGAAAGTACTGCCGTTGTGCGGATCGAATAAGTGCTACAACCGTGTTCCTGGAGGTTCTGTATTCAGAACGAAGGTCATTGTTATTAGGAGCACGTTTATAGCGTTTCCAAAGCCAATCTCGATTTGCGATTGCCCGCATAATTTCGCAGTTTAACCAGTTGCGATTCTGCCTTTTCTTACGCACTAATTTCCGAGTACACGTTTCTTTCAGCTGGTTACGTTTATTACACACCTTTGTGTAAACTAACTCCACCGGTTCGCCTACAGTTAATAGTGCCCAGCGAAAGGACCCTATCAGCTTATTCAATCTTCTTTCATCTGTAATTGTGACAGTTATTAGCATCCCTGCTACTTGATGCAGTGGTTCCAGGCAGCTTATATTTCGGCGAAAAACGACAGGCAGTGAAATAATGATCTGCTAACCGCTGTGAAATAATACATGCGGACAAGGTGTGATGCAGTGCACGAACAGCGATGTGATTAAGGCAATACCTCACCAGTCGACCGTTCATGAGATCTTCACGCGTAGGGGCATTGATCATGTTTTCTATTCCAAATGCCAAATAGTAATCCAAATAATAATAATACTAATAAACAGCGCAGTTCCGAGAAGCGCCAGCACAGAAAGGTCCACTAAGACTGGGGTGCTGGACAACGCTTTTCTGCACAATATTGACGCCTATAACACCGCTGGACGGCTACAACTAAAGCTAACAGAGATACCTTTTATGCTTTACTTTTGAAGCCTATGGCTGGATGTCTGAGGACGAAATGCTGCACCCCACAATTCGACATGATGGAGGCGGACTGCTGCTCCTTCATGCACGACAGGGAATAGATGAACATTCTGATGACCAGAGCAGGGTCTGCAGGAGCACGACGGAGATTTAAGAAGCAAGGAACAGCAAGAGAGCACTCTACTTTAAAAAGTGCGAGAAAGCAAGAGGCAATATGGAGTTTTTGTATAGAAAATGGATTTATAGGGTTTCACTTCAAGCGCCTATGCCCCGAGAAACGCCCTAATGGAGAATTTCGATCGTCTGGCATTATTTAACGTGTACTGGCATCACAGACTAGCAGGGAGGGGGAGGGGGGGGGGGGCAATGGTTTTCGGCTCCATTGAAAAGCGGCCGCCCTGTCGGAATAACCCAGATAACCCGCTCCTTGAATTCATCAGCCATTTAACCAGTCAGCCAACGAGACGGACAAGAATGCGTGTGTGTGTGTGTGTGTGTGTGTGTGTGTGTGTGTGTGTGTGTGTGTGTGTGTGTGTGTGTGTGTGTGTGTGTGTGTGTGTGAGTGAGTGTGTGTGTGTGTGTGTGTGTGTGTGTGTGTGTGTGTGTGTGTGTGTGTGTGTGTGTGTGTGTGTGTGTGTGTGTGTGTGTGTGTGTGTGTGTGTGTGTGTGTGTGTGTGTGTGTGTGTGTGTGTGTGTGTGTGTGTGTGTGTGTGTGTGTGTGTGTGTGTGTGTGTGTGTGTGTGTGTGTGTGTGTGTGTGTGTGTGTGTGTGTGTGTGTATCTCCACCTAAACTGCAGGCTATGCTTTGCAGATTAGGTGGACGGTGGTTTCGCTCCGTGAGCTGACTCGCCTTTTTTTCTAAGCTAAATAGCTCTCAAGACAAGGCTACTCATCTCGACTCATCCGTGCTGCTTTCATACATCAATATTTAATTCTAGCAAAACTATCATGCTGGCAAGCTTTTTGCTTATGATTGTACAGGTCATCCACTCCTAGCTATAACACGCTCACTGCATTCAAAGCAACATTGAGTCTCAAGCAGGCGCATATCGAAGCAAAATGATTACAAACACATAGGGACCTGGAGGCGGTGCTTTGCATGGCCTGCCACTCAACTCAATTGCGTGGCCGTGGGCGACACAATATCTCTTTGAAAGTGGGGATCGTCTTATAGCTACAAGTGGACGACCCTGTATTACAAAAATCGTCTTCAGTAATGTAGTATTTATATGCTAATTTTTGTCATAGCCGAGATGAGAAATATTATTATTAGGAACTGGGCTGAATAGATCTGCACCCCGCATTAAGAGAGATTAGAGGATAGAGAAAATGTTCGAAATTCTCTTAAGTTCTCTCATGAAATTGCAAGAAAATGCGGATTATAGTTCCTTTTGAAGCTATCATCAACCCTGTAAACAAGCAGAAAGCGACCGCATAAGCGTTGAGATGGCTTTGGGTTTTGATAAGATAAAAATGAAACTAAATTTAGCAAATACTAAGTTCAAAATTTGAGGCCTACTCCTTAAGGGAAAGCCCTAATCCCTTCTATAAAATAAATGAAAGCGTTCAGTTTTGTATTTATATTTCTACCTAATACAGTACTTTTTAGTACCTGATATTTATAATTTCTAGATTCTAGAGCTTTAGTCTGTTAGATGTGGAAAACACACCTAGCAGTCTACAGCTGAAAATTTTCTGTGAAATCCCAATTGTCTCTTGCGTTTCTCGATCCAACCAGGCACACAGACGCTATAGCATCTGGGAGAGATCAACGCGGACTACACAATCAGTCGCGAGCGTGGTTGAAGGAGGTGAGGAATTTCAGACAAATTCTACGAATTCCAACAGTATAAAAATGTCAATGTTTTGGTGGAATCTGTTTTTGGATACCGCGTAAAGATGTTGCTTATTCACAAGCGTTGAACGTTTTCCGCTCGCTGATGTCTCTTTACAGTTTTTTGCTTCCCTCCTCGCGTAAATGGACGAAAGTCTGCAGACAAATGAGGGTGCAACCTGCACCCCCCCTCTCCCCTGCACCCTCGAGGGTGCAACCTGCCCCCTCTATGCAACCTCTAGGGTTATAATATGTCGGCTTTTGACAAAGATGCAAGACTGAACTCTTTGTTCAAATAGAATTCACTGATTGTGTGTCGACGTGGAGTACCGCCTAAACATGTCGTGGTTTATCAAATCGCCGATAATTGTGTTTCAGGGCGAGACAGTACTGACCCCGACTCGCAATTTATCAGTCATCACAGAACGGGAATGTTAGTCCACCTTTGTTTGCAACCGCAACAGTACCATTGCCGTGCCTGGTGTACTTGGAAAGAAAATGTGCCCGATACGATGGAGAAGCCACTATATATACACACTATATATACACAGATGGTTTGGTAGTCATTACTGATATGCGCTTTTAAAGGTTAGTTTATTTTTTAATGAGATTGGCATTTCTCAGAACAATATCGGGACATCAGTGCTCATTCTTCCTCTCTACGTGCTGGCTACTCGCAGCGTGGTTGTGAAATCCGCCTTAAATCTACCTTAGTCGCAAATTTCGCAAAATATTGGCATACGTCCACAGGCAAATCTTCAAAGCAAATTTTGCAATTGTAAGCTTCTTCTGTTTTCCGATTAAATGTTTTCTTGTTGATTTGATTGCACAGAGGTCAAGTTAGTTTAGGATATATTTGGCGTAAAGTACACTAAAACATCCCTGGGCTTGTGTTTTAACCGCTCTCAACGCACTAATTATTTTTCTCCATTTCCTAAAAGCTTCATTTCGGTTTTCGGGACTCCTTATACATGCACGCAAATGGGGTGCTTAAAACGCAGAGCGCATGCCCAACAGGAATGACCATAAGAGATTTTAACGTGGCATTCAAGTAAGCAACGCTTCGCGCTAAGAACTGTGGCTCATTGAGCAAGCGCACGCGATCTTGTGTGCTACAAGCGCGGAGGGGTTTCTTCGCGAAAAAGCCGCTGTTTCCCATCGGCGCCGCGCGCGCAGCTGCAGCGCGGGCCGAACGCGGAAGGCAGTAAACAGGACACAGAGCGGAAATCTGTGCACAAAGTGCCCCCACGCACGCCGTTTCCAGGGCCGCCCTCGGCGTGCAGTCGCGTGCCGAGGTGCCATCCGGTAACTAGTAAGCTCCAATGACGCTCTAAAGTAGCCAACCAGACCTGGCTACGCGTGTCCTTCAGCCCAATGCGGTTCACTCGAGAAATTCCAAAGCAGCCAACCAGACCTGGCTACGCGTGTCCTTCAGCCCAATGCGGTTCACTCGAGAAATTCCAAGGTCAGTAAGTAACTGCGTGATGGAAGGGAACAACGCTGGTACTTGGACACGAATTAAAAGTTAATAGCTGTACATGGGACGAATCAACGAGAAAACGGCAGTGCAGCGCTTCTGAGTGCATTGTTTTGCCGCCTTGTTTAAACTGCCAGCAAAATACCAAACCCCCTCTCAAACTACCAACATTACTCCATGTGCATATATTTACGTTGCTAACATTTGTCTCTCAGAATCGGACCAGGGTTCCTTAAGGTGCAACTTCTCAGTTTCCAGAGCAACCTGTGAGGCGGGGACTGTGACGGTTGTGTTTGTCAAAATAGTGCCAGTTGAGGGGTGCATGACAGTGCAGTGAACTTCGTTTTTTTTTTCTTTAGGGCACTGGTCTTCTGGGAAAGTAATTAGAGAAGCAGAGGCGCAATTCTTGTTTTTTTTTTTCGCGAGCCGTAAATGTCACTCTTAGTCCAGCAACGCTTGAATTTTAACGTCACTTCTCCCCCACTGCGAGTGCGTATACAACGAATTACCTAAGAGCACGAGCCAATCATTCATCTCACCAGAAAAGCGCCAGACTTGATATCTTTCTTTCCGAGTAGCATATACCAGCGGTCCCATAATTACGGCTTAAGTGCTCGAAGCAAGTACTCTTTATAATTTTATATTCTGGCCGGAATAGCGTGGTTTGACAGCATTTAGGTCAAACCAGATGATTTTCCGTGCTTCTCCGTGTTTCTCCTTGTTTAACTTCGTTCTAACCTAGGCCCGGGGAAAAGGAACTGAGGTTAGGAAAGAAATTGTCGTGTAGCGTTAGATCACAAATGAGATGCTACTGAATTTTATGAGACGTCTTTTGCTGTTTAACAAACACACACACACACACACACACACACACACACACACACACACACACACACACACACACACACACACACACACACACACACACACACACACACACACACACACACACACACACACACACACACACACACACACACACACACACACACACACACACACACACACACACACACACACACACACACACACACACACACACACACACACACACACACACACACACACACACACACACACACACACACACACACACACACACACACACACACACACACACACACACACACACACACACACACACACACACACACACACACACACACACACACACACACACACACACACACACACACACACACACACACACACACACACACACACACACACACACACACACACACACACACACACACACACACACACACACACACACACACACACACACACACACACACACACACACACACACACACACACACACACACACACACACACACACACACACACACACACACACACACACACACACACACACACACACACACACACACACACACACACACACACACACACACACACACACACACACACACACACACACACACACACACACACACACACACACACACACACACACACACACACACACACACACACACACACACACACACACACACACACACACACACACACACACACACACACACACACACACACACACACACACACACACACACACACACACACACACACACACACACACACACACACACACACACACACACACACACACACACACACACACACACACACACACACACACACACACACACACACACACACACACACACACACACACACACACACACACACACACACACACACACACACACACACACACACACACACACACACACACACACACACACACACACACACACACACACACACACACACACACACACACACACACACACACACACACACACACACACACACACACACACACACACACACACACACACACACACACACACACACACACACACACACACACACACACACACACACACACACACACACACACACACACACACACACACACACACACACACACACACACACACACACACACACACACACACACACACACACACACACATATATATATATCATCATCATCAGCCGGACTATACCCACTGCAGGGCGAAGGCCTCTCCCAGATTTCTCCAATTAACCCGGTTCTGTACTAGCTGTGTCCACTTGACCCCTGCGAACTATATATAGTATAGCTCAGGTGTTTTATTCTTCATTCAACTTCAACTACACCGTTGTTAAAGAGCGCAATCAGGGGCTAACCAGTGCGTCGTGTTCTGTGTAGGTTCATAATTATTGATTAATAGCGCTGCCATAAACCGCGCTCTATTGGCCTTGGGTTTAAATTTCTGCATTATTCTGACAGACGCTTGCAATTTTCACTCTATATTGTCATCGGCATTCCGCACAGGATGGAGGTTTTATTTCTTTCGCTTGAAATGCTGTTCCCAGAGATCGTGCCTAGGCATTTTGAAAACATTACTGGCTTGCAGTCAATTTCTTAGCGTCCTTAAAATCCCCTATACCATCTGTGCGTCATTGATTTCTGCAGTAAAATAATTCATGAATTATTTGAAGAGGTATTCCTTTGGCTGCATTGCCCCCCTCCTCCCCTGAACACGTCAGCCACCGTGAGACAAACGTGGCCAGCGTGAGGCGCACTTTCACAGCTTTGTAGTTCGTTGAGGCAAAAACGTTGGAGAGCCCTGCTTTAGGTTATCGGGATTAGAAAGCGCATGAGGGGCGGCAAAGAGTGTGGTGGACAGAAAATTATTTTACATATATGTAGTTATGTCCAATACAGTTAAATGCCCTCACAGGAAACTGTTAGATGGAAATGGGGGGAACACGCAGGAAGCGCGTAGGGTCATAAAACACGCTGCAACGTATCAATCAATACGTGGCATTTTAAAACAGCAACAGAACTTCGAAAAAAGCATCATGTACCCAAAAATACTATTACCTCTAGCAAAAAGGCCCCATTTGAAAGCAATAACAAAATTTGATGAATGGTAAAAGGTTCATACCAAAAAGAACATTCAAACGAGCGGCGAAAATTCGAAGTGCTACAAGGAGGGAAGAAACGCACGCTACAAATCGAAACGACAGCTGATATCGGAGAGCAAGAAGGAAACAGAAAGAGAAGGAACGATATTCGAACATTGCCGCTGTAGCTTTAAACAGCAGTTGGGAGCGCCTTGAGAGTGGCTTCTGGGTTGTGGACTCAGCTCTGTTGGTGATGGTGATTATTTTTTACGAAATATATTTAATGATGATGCTCCTTCCTTCGGCCTCACAGTGATCGCCCACCAGCACTTTGTTTATATCTTTTTCCAAAAACCATATGAAATGGAAAAAAAAAATGGTTACGCGAAAGCGTTTAACACGCCTCAATCTATACTAGCGTTAATCCATGGTCCGACTCCGATTTACTGCACATTCGGCATTGAACACGGCATGGTCTTACATACAGTGACGAAGCGCGGCTGTCGTCATACTTCTTGCGCAGTGGTTGCCGCAGTTGGACATATGCAATAGCACTGTACACATTCGGTGATGGCACATAGGGATTGTTTCTTTTGCCACCGCTTGTGATCTCGCGCTAACCATAGCACCCTTTTGTTCTGGGGGCGTTAGACAACTGCTGCGCTCTGACGACTGCGATTGGTTTTCCTCGGCTATGACGTCCCTCAGGCCAGTTGTGCGCAGTGGATGGCTTTCAGTGAAGTTTCTATAACGGCGTTTCGCTGTAAAGTGCAGCCACAGAATACACATTATTAATTGGGGAATATTACTGACCTGATGCGGGGCGATTCTCGACGATTAAAGCGCGCACGCAAGGTTTATTAAAAATGTCCACGCATTCTCCGCTTATAGCCATTGTGGAGCGAAAGCTTTACTACGCTAGGTAGAGCCGCGCTTAGCGTGTATGATAATTTGACTTTCAAGTGACCTTGACAGAGAGGGCGCTTTTCTTTACTTATAAATAAAATCACAATTGAAGCGAAAGCTTCATTATACTAGGTTAGAGCCGGTCATCGCGTGGCACAAAATTTGACCTTCAAGTGACCTTAACCTAATTAAATGTGGGTGCTCACAATTTCCTAGTGTCTACCCAAAAGTATACTGGACCTTCCACTACCCAAAACCTAACTTAAATGGAGAGAGCCCTGGTTTGTGCGATGTCAGCGCACGTTAAAGGCCCCCAGGTGGCCGAAATGACTCCGTAGCCCTCCACACGGTACCGCGTTTACTCTTTACGCTTTCACACTCACCTTCCTCCCTTCCCTCGAGTTTGACAGATACTGCATTTTTCGTTTCTCACAAGCCAATGTACAATTTACAAGAAACAACACGAAAATATGACCTCGACCTGAATAGATGTAGACGTCCACCAAACAGTATAACATGCCTTCCTTTCCACAAAACCTAACTTAAAGAAAAATCAATAAAAATAACCGCGGATACAAAAGGCGGTGTTAGAGAGGCTATCGCTGTAACACTAACCGTTTTCACTCTATTACTACTTTTAAGCCATGCGTAAATCTCTAAAATGTTTTTTCTTCTTTTGTTTCAAAGTGCACAAATATTCAAAGAGTTTTCGCGTCACATTGCTGACATTTTGAACGTTTTGAAACGGTCCTGAAACCGTGGAAGCCACTATGTATCTTGAAGTGCATTTGAGTCTTCTTAGTTGGAAGGAAGGTCATCCTTAGGTGTTGTATATCAATTTCATTGCGCTATATATTTCATGCAATATGCTTTCTCAAGGTGCATCCATAAGGAACCATCGCTGCTCCGCTCTTGGTCGCTTAATTTATATGCTGGTGTACCATCCAGTGACTGCCTTCTGGGTTTCCAGAGACGCAAGCACATGACCACTTTTGTGGAATGAAGTTGTCACCATTTGTTCTGTCGCAACACTTGGCGTTTGATCATCCTTTGGGAAGGCTGAAAGTGAAGTCTGGTGGTCTGCTTCCGAGTTGCGCTGTATATATATCAGGGTTCTGCGAGTATAAAAAGTCTGCTACATGTCAATCAGTAGGCAGTGCAATATCTTTATCACCCAATTATAGTTTTACTTATTTATCACGTGAAAGTGGCAATGAAGTATTACTATTACAAGATCATTCGTCTAACAGTTTTAGGAACTACTTCACCACTACTGCACTTGCACCAAGTTACATGTCAAAACACTGTTTACTATCCTTTTCATAGTAGGATCCTCTCACGCTCAATGACGCAGACTTCGCTCTCAATCCAACCCCCCTCCCCCCCCGCACACACACACACGCACACACGCACACACACACACGCACACACACACACGCACACACGCACACACACACACACACACACACACACACACACGCACACACGCACACACACACACACACACACACACACACACACACACACACACACACACACACACACACACACACACACACACACACACACACACACACACACACACACACACACACACGCCCAAGCACTCGATTTTATTAAAAAAAGGGCCTCATGTATTATGTGATGGTGGTAAACGCTCTTAAAGCTATTTTTGGCCAAAAAAAAAAGCGGCAGTGGCTCAACTGAGGCAAGCTAGGACATGCAAAGCGAAAACACTAGTAGTCGTGGATGAGACGGAATCGTTTCTCGGTTGTTCTCGTCACACCTTCTCCTTCACCGCCTTTCGTCGTAGCTTTGCAAGTCTCTCTTCTCGCTCTTCGGAAGTTTCCATCGCTCGTCTAGTTCTCTCAGCTTTATTTTTACTACGTGTAGTTTTTTCACGGCAAGCGATGTCGGCAGTATGAGTTGATTCGGCTTGTAAGCGAGCATAACAAACGATCGCTCAAAGCGTTCTTCCCTATCATGCCTCATCAATGACATAGCACTAAGACTTGCTGAAATTCTGAGCGTATATATACGCCTTCGCAAGCGAGCAGCTGCTCCACGGCTTATATCCGCCGCTGCGGCGCAGCAGCCGAAGAGCACCACGCATGCGCAGTGGCGCCTGGCTAAGTGATGATGCAGCACGCGGCAGTCCGCGGAGACTGGCGATATGTACCGGTATTAATGAAGTTTGCCATGTGAGGGGCAAAGGAGAAGCAGCTGTGCGATGTAGAAGAAGGTACAAAGCAGCAGAGCATGCAGCAGAAGAAGAAGATCCATGCGCCACACGTGGAAAGAAAAAACGGGTGGCTGGAGGTCAAATTACGGCGTACGCGAAACACGCGCAGTGAAGCTTTCGCTTGAAAACCTTTGCATGCCGTGGCTACGCTTTTGCTGATCGGAAAAGATAGCGTAAAAAAAAAGTTAAATGCGCCACCAGAACTGTTTCAGATAATGCAAATATATAGCCCCTCAGCACCTAGCAACGTAATGCAAATTTAGTTGAATAGTTCAATACGCACAACTTAAAGGGGGCTTCATTTCTTTTGTGTCGGACGGATGCCACAGTCACTTCGTTGACATGGCGACAGAAGCAGAGACGACACGTCTTGAAAGCACCCACCCAGTAACAGCCGCACGGAGGAGCTATACTGTCGCATTTATGTGTATATATGTCGTGCGGTCTTTCGCAATATGGAAAAGTGTTCATGTCCGCATAGAACCGCTGATGAGATCCATTATGGGATGTGAAACGTTCTCGCCTCATACACTTAGAAGTGGAGCGTAAGTGGCCCTCTATCTAAGTCGAGAAATATTATCTACGTTTAGCGCCAGCTAATACCCTGACACTGCTCTGTACTTGGCGTTGCAAGGAGCCATGGAACTGCATATACGGTGTTCAGAGTCAACGTGTCGTCAGTTTGGTACTGAAGGGCATAAATGCGATATATATATACATATATCAGAACCATAGCTAATGAGGCTAGTTTAGCAGTGCTGTTAGGGGAACTAGAGGGTATGAAATGGGGTATCATAGGGCTTAGTGGAGTTCGGAGGCCAAACGAGGCACATACTGTACTGCGTTGTCGAGGTTTACCGGAGAATGGAGAACTAGGACGGGATTTCCTTGTCAATAAAGATACAGCTGGTAACACTGATGAAGTCTGTAGCAATAATGAGAGAATGGCAGGCATCGAATTAAGCTTAATAAGCGGTATAAACTGAAGGTCGTAGAAGCATACGCGCCCTCATGTAGTCATGATGACCAGACAGCCGAAAGCTTTTGAGGAGATGTAGAATCGGTAATGGGGAAAGAAAAAGCACAGTATACTGTACTGATGGGCGACTTCAATGCCAAAGTGGGCAGAGGGCAAGTTAGAGACCAGGCAATGGGCAACTATGGCACTGGGTTAAGGAATAGCAGTGAAGCTTGCTGAACGCAATAACTTAAGAATCATGAATACAATCTTTAGCAAACTAAAGAACCGTAAGTGGACATGCGAAATCCTTAACGAGGAGACTAAAAATTTAATTGACTTAATAATGTGTTCTAATCCTGGAATTGTACTGGATGTAGAGGTAAATGGAAAGGTTCGATGCAGTGTCCACAGGATGGTAAGATGTCAAATTAAATTGGATTTGAAGTGAGAACGGAACAAGTTTGTGAGGAAAAAGTCCATTAAAGAAACAGCGGTAAGGGGAAAAGTAGAAGAATTCAAGCTCTCGCTGCAGAAGAGACCGAAGAAGCCGGCCTTGTTTTTCAAAGTAATCCTGGAAGTATACGATAACTGGTGAATTCGCTAAACAATGAAAAATAATCTCCGAGATATCATTACTGAGCCCCGCCGGGGTGGCGCAGTGGTTACTGCGCTCGACTACTGTTCCCAAGGATGCGGTATCGAATCCCGGCCTCGGCGGCCGCTTTTCGATGGGCGAAAAGCAAGGCGCCCGTGTGCTGTGCGATGTCAGTGCACTTTAAAGAACTCCAGGTGGTTGAAATTTCCAGAATCCTCCACTACGGCGCCTCTCATAGCCTGAGTTGCTTCGGGACGTTAAACCCTACAAACCAAACCATATCATTACTGAGTGCGCGGTAGAAGTAGGTGGTAGGAATTGTTAGAGAGGATACCGGTAAACAACCCAACAGACCGAATATAACTGGCAGAGATATCAAAGCTAATCAATAAGCGCAAGGTGGCCGACATCACTCGAGTCGACTGTGTCCACGACGACTGGAAGGTTGGAAAGATCTACTCGGAGGACAAACATTCTACTTATAACTATCTACCCATCTCACTTGTTCCTCCCATGTAAAGTCATAGAACATGTCATCTGTCGCCATCTTGCCAATTTCTTAGAGCCAAATTCTTTTTTCAGCCATTGCCAACACGGGCTTCGAAAAACGTTTTCTTGCGAGACCCAGCTTCTATACTTTACACATGATCTCTGCTTCATCCTAGACCGTGGTTTTGTGGCAGACTCGATATTCCTAGGGTGTTCTAAAGCTTTCGATAGTTTCTCTGTAATTACTTTTTTCAACCTTAGTAATCTTATTCTTGACCCTTTACGTTATTTCGTGGCTTCATTATTTCCTCACCGAATCATTCTTAATTTGTAACTGCAAATAATACTACCTCTAGTTCCTCTTTTGTGGGCTCAGGTGTTCCCCAGGGTTCGGTTTAAGGACCCTTACTCTTTCTCTATTATATTAATGACTTTATATTATACTAATAATAATATAATGCGAGGCCACGGCACCGCAGTTACGATGTCACGCTCACCGTTGATATTCTTCCAGGTTAGTCAGTACAAAACATACTGTTACCGTAGAGATGATGTCTGCCTGTTCGCGCTGTCGTGACCACTCAATTATTTCAAAAGTGCTCGTAATGCATTAATGTACCTTTTGCGCCTCCTACTTCTTAGTGGCGGCGTTGAACGCAACCCAGGGCCCATGACTAAAGCACAAGAGGAAAAGTTGGACAATCATGCTCTTGCGGTCCAACGTATGGAAACTATACCCATACTACAATCTTGGAATCATTGAATACGGTCCTTAGCATTCACATCAGCCTGAAGAATGGTTTGGATGCACTTACAAAGCGTATGGTTGAAATGGTATCTAAAATCGAATTGGCGCCGTCTGCACAGTCCTGATTAGCCTCTAATTTTTAAATATCTAGACTGCAAGACAAAATTGACCACTTAGAAAACCGGTCTAAAGGGTATAATGTTTTTTTTTCTTTTTTTTTTTACAGCATCTAAGATACACACGATGAAACTTGGGCGACTTCGGAGCAACTCGTAGGTGAATTTTGTTCCAGTAAGCTTGGTGTGGTACCAACTTCGATCGTGTGAGCGCTTCGTTTGGGTCGTTTTTCGACACAAAAGATGTCACCTATAATTGCTAACATCTACAATGATAACGAAGTGGAATTGGTGCTCAGTAACAGTTCCAAGCTGAAGGACAAAGATTTCAGCATCGCTCGTGATTACTCTGAGGCCGTCCGACAAAAGCGCCGTAATCTCGGGCAGTACGCCAAATCTGCAAAAGATGAAGGTGACGGCATTCGTCTCGTTTTTAATCAGCTGCATATCAATAAGGACGTCTATGTGTTAGACATTCATGCTGCCCGCGTAGTATGCGTTTTTCGCGAATCCACGGAAGAGTGACGTTCGTCATTTAAGGCGAAAGCCTGCTCGCGACCTACAACGAAGTCATTGAGCACTACAAGTTAGGACGGCGGAAATATCCACCCCCAGATAGGTCCCTCACATCCACAGAGGCAGTCACCTGGTGCCGCCTGCAAGCCAAGAACCACATGTCTCCCAGATGGAGATACCTCACGCAAACTGGAAATCCGGAGGACCAGTTCTGCAGATTCTGTAGTGATATAGGAACTTTAAAACATATCCTCTGGGAGTGCAGCCACTCCCCGGGCTACAATTTATTCAAGGACGCAGAAGCATGGGAGACCGTGCTTCATATCGAAGACCCGGCGACACAGGCCAACATTGTCCGACTGGCAACCGAAGCGGCGAACCGCTTTGTCTACTAGCCCCTGCCTCTTGGGGTGACATCGGGCTCCCTGGACGCCTGCGAGCGGTGCCGGAGCTCCGGTGTCGCCTCTTCCGGACAATAAAAGTTTTCACCACCACCACCAAGGCGAAAGCCTTTAATGCCTCATACTGTCTTTAGCAGCCGTGTCGGCAAATGTGTCCGCGTTTCGAGAGCGAGAGTTTAAAATAAAGTAATAAACCTGGTCTTCCACTGGGGGAGCGAACCTTCATCCTATGGATCCCCAGTCCTACGCTGTACCACTGCGCCACGCCCCGGATCTTGAAAAGCGCTTCGTAATTCCCCTTGTCTGCAGTAAGAATGATAGCGGGATTCCACAAGTGACGAATACTGCGCCTTTCCTTTCCTGTAGATGAATTATAGAACGCCGGAGAACGTTGATGCGTTCAGTCAAATGCTGGTTGTGTTCGACAAGGAGCGCGCGATGTACCGTCCCGCCAGGTCATGACTTCACAAGGCGATTCATGCATATACGAAGCTGACCCCACCGGGCATCCGATTCAGGCGTCCGTGCGGCGCCTTTCATTTGCCGCTTCCTCGAACACCGCACCACACATCAAACCGAAGCAGACCCAGATGTCTAGGAGGCGTTAGTACAGCCGGCATCATTGGCGTTTGAAATTAATTTATAGGATATAAAAGGCGTAGTATCTGCCACTATCATCCACGGACACGTGTACCACGTCGTAAAGGAAGGGAGGAAGGTGGGAGTGAAAGAAGAGAGGGATATAGAGGTGCCGTAGTAGAGGGCTAAGATCCACCGCGCTATAATGGTTTCGCCTCATCGCACTTTAATGATCCAAAGTGCCCTCTACAATTTTTATCTCAGATAAGACACTAGCTTCCGAATCTTCATAAAGATCATCACGTAATACCAATAAAACCATTGCTTTCCTTTACACTAACATCAGAAGTGCTGTATCGAGGGTTTCTGAAATATCTTCGCTGATCGACTCATGTTCCACATCAGTAATAGCGCACTGACTTAGTTCCTGACAACCCCATTTTTGTCCACGAAACACGTTTTAGTATCTTTCGAAACGACAGACAAAATTGTAGCGGAGGTGGTATACTCTTGGCGGTAAAAGACGATTTGCTTGCTGGCTGTACCTGTGATTATTAGTTCTTTTCTTGATTTCTAAAAAGTGTTTTTCAATTGATGTAATCATTGGTGCTATCCACCATCCTCCTAATTTGACTGTTTGTTTTCCGGTTGAATTTAATCGAATCATGTGGGAAATTTATATGCGTTTCCCTAACTCTAATCTGCTCGTATTTGGAGACTTCAACTTCCTTAGTAAAATACGATTTTCTGGCTGTACCTGTGATTATTAGTCCTATTCTTGAATATGTATAGCTTTCTTTAAAGTCTTTTTCAATTGATGTAACCATTGGTACTATCTACCGTCTTCCTAATATGACTGTTTACTTTTCTGTTTAGTTTAATCGAATCCTGTGTGAAATTTGAACGCATTTCCCTAACTATACACTACTCATATTTGGAGACTTCAACTTCTCTAGTAAAAGACGATTTGCCGGCTGTACCTGTGATGATTAGTCCTTTTCTTGAATGACTATGGCTTTCCTTGAAGTGCTTTTCAATTGATGTAATCATTGGTGCTATCTACCGTCCTCCTAATTTGACTGTTTGCTTTTCTGCTTAATTTAATCGAATGCTGTGTGAAATTTGTATGCGTTTCCCTAACTCTACAACTACTCATATTTGGAGACCTCAACTTCCCTAGCGAAATACGATTTGCTGGCTGTACCTGTGATGATTAGTCCTTTTCTTGAATGAGTATGGCTTTCTTTAAATTGTTTTTCAATTGATGTAACTATTGGTACTATCTACCATCTTCCTAATATGACTGTTTGTTTTTTTATTTAATTTAATTGAATCCTGTGTGAAATTTGTACGCATTTCCCTAACTCTGCACTACTCATATTTGGAGACTTCAACTTCCCTAGTAAAAGACGATTTGCTGGCTGTACCTGTGATGATTAGTAGTTGTCTTGAATTTAAAGTGCTTTTCAATTGATGTAATCATTGGTGCTATCTACCGTCCTCCTAATTTGACTGTTTGCTTTTCTGCTTAATTTAATCGAATCCTGTGTGAAATTTGTATGCGTTTCCCTAACACTACAACTACTCATATTTGGAGACTTCAACTTTTCTAGTTAAAGACGATTTGCTGGCTGTACCTGTGATGATTAGTCCTTTTCTTGAATGAGTATGGCTTTCTTTAAAGTCTTTTTCAATTTATGTAACCATTGGTACTATCTACCGTCTTCTTAATATGACTGTTTGCTTTTCTGGTTAATTTAATCGAATCCTGTGTGAAATTTGTACGCATTTCCCTAACTCTGCACTGCTCATATTTGGAGACTTCAACTTCCCTAGTAAAAGACGATTTGTTGGCTGTACCTGTGATGATTAGTCCTTTTCTTGAATGAGTGTGGCTTTCTTTAAAGTGTTTTTCATTTGATGTAATCATTGGGGCTATCTACCGTCCTTCTAATATGACTGTTTGCTTTTCTGTTGCATTCAATCGAATCCTGTGTAAAATTTGCACGCGTTTCCTCAACTCAACACTACACATATTTGGAGACTTCACTTCCCTAGTATAAACTGGTTCACACAATCCGTCACAGCGAGTGAAACCGCAGCTCACATATGCTTCTTCATTCATGTCTTAATTTTTCGCTACCGCAACTTATCACCAGTCCCACACGTCGCACATCAAACACCGCTAACATTCTTGATTTATTACTAGCAAACAATCCTGATATTTGTTCGGACATAGCACATAAACGATTATTACTTAAAATGAGGCACATTAACATTAATAGCACAGTGGTTAATTGGGTTGAGGAATATTTGAGCAATAGGCGACAGGCCGTTAAAATAGAGCATGCCCTATCTTCATTTCAGGTAATAAAATCCGGTGTACCCCAGGGTTCCGTCTTAGGGCCCACATTATTCCTGATCTACATAAATGATATCTCTCTTAACATTACTTCTTCGCTCAGATTGTTTGCAGATGATTGCGTTATTTATCGCTCTGTGACTAACCTCACCGAATGTTTACAACTAGAAAATGACCTACAACGCCTAATCAAATGGTGCTCTGAATGGCAGATGACTATGAATATTAAAAAAACTAAACTTGTTCGTTTCACAACACGTAATCAAGCAATTTACTACACTTATAAGATTGATAACCTAGCCATTGAGAACACATCCAGTCACAAGTACTTAGGAGTATACCTGTCAGCCAACCTGTCTTGGAACACACACATTGACAACATATTAGGGAACTCTTACAAAACCCTGGGTTTCATGCGACGGTCATTACGTCATTGCAACAAAGACACTAAACTTCTTGTTTATAACACAATCGTACGGCCGAAACTCGAATATGCCTCGATTATCTGGAATCCTCATCAATCATACCTAATAGCTAAACTTGAATCTCTGCAAAACAAAGCTGCGCGTTTTATTGCATGTAATTATTCCTCGTATTCTAGCATTTCTTTAATTAAGCGAGAGTTAGGTCTCCGGCTTTTAGAGATCAGGCGTAAAATTAATCGCCTAATATTTTTCCACAAGCTTTACTATAACCCTTCAAATTACAGCATCGAGAAAATAAAACCGGCCACTCAAATCTTTCCTCGCCGCGACCATGATCACAAAGTGCAGCCTTCTTTTGCGCGAACAAATTTGTTACAGTATTCATTCCTTCATCTATCAATTAGTGAATGGAACGATCTAAATAAAAATATTGTTTGCCTCACGAACCATGAAAAATTTAGAGAAGCCTTGGAAGCGATGTTCCCTGCTTAGTCGGAAATGTTTAATAAATTGAGAACTACGCCTGTTTTATAGTTTTTACGCTCGTTTATTTTTGTTTTTCTCTGATTTGTGCTCGTGTTGCCATTGATCTACGTATGTAATATTGTAACGTAACGTTACACAGAAGGCGCTGTGGCACTGTGACACCGAAGAACACCAACAGCCAGTCAGGGCAGCACGAAAGCGGAGCACCGTTTCGCTTCGTCGTCTTCTCCGAATCGCCGGTTCAAATCTTCGTCGTCTATGAATGGCATATGTGTCATTGCCCCCCTTCTTGGCAGCATCGCCTCGATGCTGCAAATGCTGCTTGATGCGGTGAGCTGACAGATGTTATTCTAGGTTGGTGTGGGATACCACAACACAAAACGGGGCACCATCAGTCTCAAGAATAGTCAGCGGGGCGATCGTGGTAGGGTTTCATCCGGACGACGTGTACAACATCAGTGAACTTGCGTCGTCTGCGGCTTGAGGGATCTTGGGTCGCGGATTCAACTTCGTAAGTAACGTCGCTGAGGCGGCGGAGGACACGATATGGACCGAAGTACCGGCGCAGCAATTTTTCAGACAACCCACGATGACGAACGGGCGTCCAAATCCAGACATAGTCTCCAGGCTCGTAGGCAGCGAAGCGCCGTCCCTTGTTGTAACGGTCAGCGTCTAGTTGCTGTTGTAGGTATATGCGCTGCCTTGCCAGCTGCCGTGCTTCTTCCGCACGCTGGGTAAAACTAGCGATGTCCAGGTCAAGCTCACCTTCGTCGTCGGTGTATACGGGCAGCATTGTATCCAGTGGAGTGGTCACTCGACGGCCGAAGACAAGCTCGAAGGGTGTGAGCCGCGTCGTCTCCTGAAGTGCCGTATTATATGCGAACGTGGCATATGGGAGGATTTGATCCCAGGTCTTATGTTCTATATCCACGTACATAGACAGCATGTCGGCCAGAGTTCTGTTTAGCCGTTCCACCAAGCCATTAGTTTGCGGGTGGTATGCCGTGGCTCGTCTATGGCTAGTGTGTGTAAGGTTCAGTACAGCCTTAGTCAGGCGGGCCGTAAAAGCTGCCCCGCGGTCGGTAATGATAACAGCCGGAGCGCCATGACGCAACACGATGTCGTGGACAAAAAACTCTGCTACTTCGGTGGCAGTTCCATTTGTGAGCGACGCGGTTTCAGCATATCGGGTCAAGTAGTCTGTCGCGACAACAATCCAACGCTTTCCATTAGTTGACTTCGGGAAAGGACCGAGAAGATCCATTCCCACTTGTTGGAATGGAGTTTGCGGTGGAGCGATCGGCTGAAGAAATCCAGCTGGTTTCACGGGTGGAGTCTTTCGGCGTTGACAGTCACGGCAGGTTTTAACGTAGGATCGTACTGAAGGTAATAATTTTGGCCAATAGTATTTCTCCCGAATTCTTGCAAGCGTACGACTAACTCCCAAGTGGCCGGCGGACGGTTCGTCGTGACAAGCGCTCAAGATGTCAGGCCGTAGGTGCGTAGGTACTACGAGTAGAAATGTCTCTCTTGATCTTTCAAAATTGCGCTTGTAGAGAACTCCACTTCGTAAAGCGTATGACTGCAAGCCACGACGAAAAACAAGCGGTACTCTACCACCGCGTCCTTCCAGATAATCGATGAGCGGCGCCAGCTCCGGGTCCTTGCGTTGAAGGTCAGCCATATGGGATTGAGTAATAGCCCCAATAAAGGGGAACTCGTCGGCGTTTTCTACTGCGGTGGAGTCCAATGGCGCGCGTGACAAGCAATCCGCATCTTGGTGTTTATGTCCCGACTTATAGACAACAGTAACGTCATACTCTTGAAGACGGAGGCTCCAACGAGCTAAGCGTCCAGACGGGTCTTTAAGGCTTGCCAGCCAGCACAAGGAATGATGGTCGCTGACAATACGGAAGGGTCGTCCGTACAAATATGGTCGAAACTTGCTGATGGCCCAGATTACCGCAAGGCACTCCTTCTCCGTTGTCGAATAGTTCGCCTCTGATCGTGAGAGTGTTCGACTCGCGTAGGCGATAACCCGTTCTACTCCGCCTTGCCACTGAATGAGTACCGCGCCGAGGCCAACGTTGCTGGCATCAGTATGTACGTCTGTTGCGGCGTCTTCATCGAAATGGGCGAGTATTGGGGGTTTGTGTAGGCGGCTTCTAAGCTCCTGGAAGGCTTGCTCTTGATCGTCTCCCCACAGGAAGGGTATGTCATCTCTGGTTAGTGCTGTCAGTGGTTCAGCTATCTTAGAAAAATCTTGGACGAAGCGTCGATAGTACGAACAAAGACCTAGAAATCGTCGAAGTGCCTTTTTGTCGGTAGGACGTGGAAAATTTGACACTGCGGTAGTCTTCTCGGGATCAGGGAGAACGCCCTGTGCACTGACAACATGGCCGAGGAAGCGTAGTTCTTTGAAAGCAAAGTGGCATTTCTCAGGCTTGATCGTTAGTTGCGCGCCTTTGAGTGCTTGAAGCACGATGCGCAACCTGTCCAAGTGTTGCTCGAAAGTAGGCGAGAAAATAACAACATCATCTAAGTACACCAAGCACGACTGCCACTTGAGACCTGATAAAACCGTGTCCATCATACGTTGGAACGTGGCCGGTGCAGAGCAAAGACCAAACGGAAGCACCTTAAACTCGTATAGGCCGTCGGGCGTCACAAATGCAGTCTTCTCTCTGTCTCTCTGATCCACCTCGATTTGCCAATATCCGCTTTTGAGGTCTAATGAGGAGAAGTACCTGGCGTCGCGTAGCCGGTCGAGGGCATCATCAATCCTGGGCAGCGGATAGACGTCCTTTTTAGTCACGTTATTTAACTTTCGGTAATCGACACAGAATCTCAAGGTGCCATCTTTCTTTTTGACAAGGACCACTGGCGATGCCCATGGGTAAGGCTGGATCACGTCGTCCGCAAGCATTTCATCCACTTGCATTTTAATGGCGTCACGTTCCTTAGGAGAAACCCGGTACGGGCGCTGGCATACCGGTAACGTGGTCTCATCGGTGATGATGCGGTGCTTGGCGACAGGAGTACGACCGACCTTAGAGCCTGTGGCGAAGCAGTCTGCGAAATCGCTCAGAAGAGCCGAGAGAAGATTCCTCTGATCGGGCCTCAAGTCGGGGTTAATTTTAACGGTCTGCAGAGCATGACAAGGTGCGGCCTCCTCTTTAGGGTTCGCTCCGGTGGTGCATAAATGAGGCAAGGCAGTAACATCGTGAAGGACGGCAACAGCCGTGTCCTTGGCGAGATGCCGCATCTCCTTAGCAAAATTTGTCAGGAGGACAGTAGCACAACTGTTCTGGAGTTGTACGAGTCCTCGAGCAACGGCTAATTCCTTCTCGAGTAGTAGCGAAAGGTGCCCATCCGCGATGCCCTCGTAATCGTGGAATAAGTCATGCTTTACAAGAACCAACACACTAGAACGTGCCGGAACCCTCACGTCATCGTCGACTATACGCAAAACGTTCAGACCCGGATCTTCGTTTTCAATGCGCGCCACGGCTCGTTTCGTCGAAAAGGAAACACGCGCTTCTTTCAGGTCAATGACAGCGCCGTTGGTCTGCAGGAAGTCTAGACCAAGGATCAAGTCTTTCGAACACTCAGGAAGCACGATAAATTCTCCGACATACACAAAACCACGGATTCCGACCCGCGCTGTGCACTTGCCTGCAGGTTCGATCAAGTGGCTTCCCGCCGTGCGAATTTTCGGGCCGGACCAATGTGTCAAAACTTTCTTCAATTCTCGGGCGAGACCGCGGCTCATTACTGAATAATCCGCACCAGTGTCGAGTAACGCGGTGACATCCACTCCATCAATCGTTACACATAAATCGGAGGTAGTATGCCGGATGCTGTCGCTACCTGACACAAGCGAAATCTCGTCGGGTCGGCATGACGATGACGGAGGATCTTCACATTTCCCGACATCAGCGACCCTGCCTCCGAAGGCCGCTGGTATTAGTTTTCCCGGCTAGGGCTGGGAGAGGAGCGGCGTCGGGAAGAGTGGGGACTTGTCGAACGGTAGCTCGTCGGGGACGTAGACCGACGCTCTTGGTAACCGGACGTGACGGGATACTGTCGCGCTGCAAGGTCGCTTGCAATCTCAGTAGGCCGTTCGTCATACCGAGGGTGGAGTTCCTCCGAGGCGAAACCCCGCATGTTGACGCGGCGGTACGGGCATGCCCGGTAAAGGTGACTGGCTTCCCCGCAATGATAGCACAGGGGGCGACGGTCCCGGGGCCGCCATACTTGACGGGGTCGCTGGTACATTGGCGGAGGGGAGTACTGAGGCCCCATGCGGCTCCATGCGAGGCCCTCCATGCGAGGACCCTGCGGCTCCATTGCTGGAGCTGCGGCGTTGATACTATGGTCCGGCGGGGGAGCCCTACGTAAGACGGATGCGTAGGTGGGCCTCGCGTCGATCGTCTGGTGGGGAACGTGCTGCTGGGGAACGCGCTGCTGGGGAACGTCAGCAACTTGCTGAGCTGCCATACGCACCTCGTCCCGGACGACTTCAGCCAGTGAAGGAAAAGCTGTTGTGTTGCAAGGCATCCGGAGCGCTTGCAGTTCCTCCCGCACGACAGAACGGATGAGATTTCGTAGTGCGTCCATGTCGCTGCCGATATGCACAGGAGGTGCGTCGGACCCAATGATGTTCACGTCACGGTTGTACTGACGGGCTCGGTGTTGCAGCGTTGTCTCCATGGTCGCTGCCTCGCTGAGAAACTCCGCCACAGTGCGCGGTGGACTGCGCACCAGTCCCGCGAAAAGTTCTTGTTTAACGCCCCGCATCAGGTGACGCAGTTTCTTATCTTCAGGCATTTGTGGGTCTGCACGCTTGAAAAGGCGTGTCATGTCCTCAAAGAACATACGCACGCTCTCGTTCGGGCGCTGATTGCGCGAGTGTAGCGCAGCTTCTGCTCGCTCCCGGCGGTCGGCGCTAGGAAAGGTGGCTTTGAAATCACGACAGAAGGCTGCCCAGGATGGGAAGGCAGCCTCATGGTTTTCAAACCATGTCCGTGCAGACTCTTCAAGAGCGAAGTACACGTTGTGGAGCTTGCGCTCATCAGTCCACCCGTTGTAACGAGCAACTCGCTCGTAGTTCTCAAGCCAGTCCTCGGCGTCCTCGAACACGTCACCATGAAAGGAGGGGGGTGTTCGCGGCTGATGACACAGGATGTGGGTGGGAAGCCTGCTCTCAGATGTCATTGCAGCAGGTTCTACGGCCGTCTGAGGATGCGTCGTCCTGGTAGCGGCCGGAAGGGGTCCGAATTCAGGGGGCTCTCCACGTAGGCGGCGGCCGACACGTTGATGTACGGGGGTAAGCTCCGTATTGACAGGCTGATTATGCAGGACTGGATCGATACCCAGCACCTCCACCAGATTTGTAACGTAACGTTACACAGAAGGCGCTGTGGCACTGTGACACCGAAGAACACCAACAGCCAGTCAGGGCAGCACGAAAGCGGAGCACCGTTTCGCTTCGTCGTCTTCTCCGAATCGCCGGTTCAAATCTTCGTCGTCTATGAATGGCATATGTGTCAATATTGTTTGTAATTGTTTGTTAGTTCTGTATATCACTTTTTTTTCATTTTTTTGTTGTTAACATGTGATGACACTATGAAACGTTTGTACAATGTTATTATGACTTCTCCCCCCCTTTGTAATGCCCACTTGGGCCTTTAGGGTAATTAAATGAAATGAAATGAAATGAAAAATAATTTCTTTAGACGGTACTTCGGATCACGGCATAATAACAGGACGCATTACCGGTTCTTTTAACGAAAAGAAAACTAAATTTAAACTAATCAGATGTTACAACAGGGCTATATATGAAAGAATTACACTCAATTAGATTAATTCTCTGTCCAGTTTGCGAATCAATATTTATTGCACACTGTCGAGCAAAATTGGGATTCATTCAAAACTACTCTTACTAACCTTGTCGACAACTTTGTCGACAACTTTGTCTCTCTTATGTCTGAGTCGCTTTGAGAAGTTAAAATCCACAAACCAAACCAACCAAACCATTAGATGTAGCAGCAATACACCATGGTTTAACCAGAAGCTACGGCGTATAGAAGACAAAAAAAAAAAAAACAAGCGAATTTACCGGCAGGCCAAAAAAAAAAGAAAAATGGCAGTTTAGGCACGTGGGAAAAATAATGACAAGGAATACCAGTCATTATTAAAATCCCCTCGACGTCAGTTTTTCAATCATGACTTGTCCTCTCTGTTAACCACCAACCCTCGTAAATTTTGGCGCATCATAAATCCTACCTTTCATTCTGACATTTTGCTTTCCGACATTAACGCCGTCATAATCACTGAATCCGATTGTGCACAGGTTCTTAACGTTACCTTCTCATCATTTTTTACTAAAGAAGACATTAGCTCATCTCCTGTCTTAAATACGTTTCATGACATTTGCATACCTGACATAGTTATTACCGAAGCAGGTATTTCAGCTTTATTAAACAATCTTAACATTACAAGTAGCTCCGATCACCTTGGTCTTAACATTAACATACTAAAAAATACATTCCGAAGCATCTCCCCTATCTTGTCCTGTTTGTTCTCGCAGTCGTTATCAAACGGACTAATTCCTAATGACGTGTAGCAAAGGTAATACCTATATTCAAATCAAGTGAACGTTCCTCCCCACCTAACTATCGACCCATCTCATTAATCAGCAACTTTTGTGGACTTCTAGAGCATATCCTTAATAGATCACGGAAGAACGCTAACATTATCTTAATTCAATAGAAACGGAACGCTAAGGACTTGAAAAATTATAGATCAGTCAGCCTACTATCCGTTAAGCACAAGGTATTTACTAAGGTGATCGCCAATAAGATCAAGACAACCTTACACTTTAATCAACCAAAGGATCAAACAGGATTCTGGAAAGGTACTCTATCATCGATCATATCCACACTATCAACCAGGTGATAGAAAAGTGCTTTGAATTTAACCAGCCCCTATACATAGCATTCATTGACTACTTGAAAGCATTTGACTCGGTCGAAACCTCAGCAGTCATGCAGGCATTGAGAGATCAGGGTATAGGTGAGGGTGCTTCTATTATTGCTGCCAGTTATGAGATATGTTCTGTCAACCTTGTTCTGTAGATGCACTTGTATTCATTTTTTTTTTACCAGTGGCTGTTCTTGCCTTGTGCCTACTGCTGACTTGTAGGGGTGGTGAGGCCCGTCAAGCGGTGCATAATTCACTGCTTTTTTCTCACCATCCCCAGTTTGCATGTACAAACTGAAATAAAGATTGATTGATTGATTGATTGATTGATTGATTGATTGATATGCGAAAGTACTGAAAGGTTCCTATAGTGGCTGCACATCAAACATATGCAAATAAAATTGATAACATTCCAAATTAAGACAACTGTTAGGCAAGGGGACACCCTCTCCCCAGCGCTATTTACGGCTTACTTAAAGGCTGTATTCAAAGACAGAATGGGAGCAGTTAGGAACCAGGGTTGATGAAAAATAGCTCAGTAATCTTTGATTCGCTGATGACATTGCCTTGTTAAGTCATTCAGAGGTCCAAATGGCAATAATGATTATTGATCTAGACAGGAGAAGCAGAAAGGTAGGCCTAAATATTAATATGAAGAAGGCTAAGGTAAGGCTGAACAGCCTGGGAAAAGAACAGCAGTTTACAATAGGTAGCGAAGCGCTGAAAGTGGTAGGCGAATATGTCTACTTAGGACAGGTAGTAACCGCAGATCTGGACCACGAAAGCGAAGTAACTAGGAGAATAAGATTGGGATGGAGCGCATTTGTAAGATACTCACACATTATGACTAGCAGCTTACCAGTATCGCTCAAGAGGAAAGTGTATAACAGTTGAATCCTACTGGTACTCACCTATGGGGCTGAAAGATGGAAGTTAACGAAAGGGTTCTGCTTAAGTTGAGGACAACGCAAAGGTCTATGGAACGGAAAATGGTAGGTGTAACTTGAAGAGCTAGGAAGCTTACAGAGTGGGTCAGAGAAATAACTCCAGTAACTGATATTCTAGTCGAAATTGAGAAGAAATGGGCATGGGCATTGGCAGGACACGTAGTACGAAGAGAGGATAACCGATGGTCTGTCAGAGTAACCAATAGGATCCCAACGGAAGGAAAGCGTAGCAGAGGACGGCAGAAAATTAGGTTGGTGGATGAGGTCAAGAAGTTCGCAGGGGTCAAGAAGTGAATACTGCTTGCACAGGGGCGAGTTAATTGGAGTAAAATGGAATATATATATATATATATATATATATATATATATATATATATATATATATATATATATATATATATATATATATATATATATATATATATATATATATATATATTGTACTGTGATAGTCAGCACTTAGCCATCGACATGCACCTGTGCGTTGTGCGACGAAGACAAAGAAGTACGCTGGGCTCGCCGTTGCAAGGTCCTGTCCTCACAGCTCTCCATCTGAGCGTCAATAAACGCCCTATTACAATTGGTGGAGGTGCCGGAAACGATCCCACCCAAACTGGAACTGCGAAGCCGTACACTACCCTCTACAACCGCCATGCAAGACGAGTCCACTTCGACGCTGCCGGCCGTTCCACCCATGATCATGTGTGCTGGCGTCGTGCGCCAGCGTGACCCTTGCCTGTTCAGCGGCACGGCCGATCAAGATGTCGACGACTGGTTGTCATCGTATGAAAGAGTAAGCAGCTACAACAAGTGGGATGACTCATACAAGCTCAGTAACGTCATATTCTATCTGACGGACGTGGCGAACCTCTGGTTTCGCAACCATGAGGCTGACCTGTCATCTTGGTCGACATTTAAAAAGAATTTCGCGGAAGTGTTCGGCCGCCCGGCAGTGCGTAAGCTTCGTGCCGAACAACGTTTACACGATCGTGTTCAGCGCGCTGATGAGACCTTTACCAGCTACATAGAAGACGTCGTTGATCTCTGCAAACGAGTCGACCCGGCCATGCCGGAAGCAAACAAAATCCGCTATATCCTCGAGGGCATTTCTGAGGACGCCTTCCAGATGCTGGTAGCGAAAGATCCCACCAGCGTTAGTGAACTCGTGAAGCTTTGCCAGAGCTACGACGAGCTCCGCAAGCGGCGCGCTTCTAGGCGCCGCTCCAGTGTGTGCGACGAAGGCGTATCCGCATTAGCCCTGGGTGGTTCGCCAACTTCTGAAGGGAGCCCGCTGAATCAAAAGATCAAAGATTTTATTCGTGAAGAGGTCGCACGTCAGATCTCACTCCTTCCCCATTTTCAAGACTCGGGCCGCCTCGTTCCTGAACTGGCTCTATCTTTGGCCCCTGCTATACGCCGTGTCGTGCAAGAACACGTCGCTGATGTCTTGCCGTCCAACCCCGTGGTGCCGCCTGTGACGGCACCTCTCACGTATGCCCAAGTAACGGCTAGGCCACCACCTTCGCCCACGTCTGGCTCCTATGTGCAGGTCCCTGCCTACCGTTCACCGCCGCATGCTGAGCCTTCGTTTCAAGCCCCACCCTCAAGGTTCCGCCCACATCCTATGAAACCTTGGCGTACTACGGACAGCCTTCCGATTTGCTATGCCTGCGGTCGGCCGGGCCATGTTGCGCGCCTTTGTCGCCAGCGCCTCCAACCTTCACAGCCTGACATTCGACTTTACCCGTACGATACCGACTCACGCTCGCAAATGATTCCGCCCGGTTCTCAATTTGTCCCACAAGATCGCCAAACCTATACCACTCGTCGATCACATTCTCCTCGGCGCCGATCGCCGGTAAAACTGCACCTTTGCGCCAGCGCCCCTATCGCGTGTCGGCTTCGGAGCGCCAAGTAATTGCTGATCATGTGGACGACATGCTCCGTCGTGGTGTCATTCGGCCATCCCACAGTCCCTGGGCGTCTCCAGTTGTGTTGGTACCTAAGAAAGATGGCTCCTTCCGGTTTTGTGTCGACTACCGCCGGCTCAACAAGATCACGCGCAAGGACGTCTATCCTCTGCCACGCATCGATGACGCACTAGACTGCTTGCAGGGCGCCGAGTTTTTCTCCTCGTTGGATTTACGATCTGGCTACTGGCAGGTGCCAATGGCTGACGCTGACCACTCTAAAACTGCCTTCATCACACCAGATGGATTATATGAATTCAACGTCATGCCCTTTGGGCTTTGCAATGCCCCGGCCACATTTGAACGCCTCATGGACACTGTGCTTCGTGGATTCAAGTGGCGAACCTGTCTTTGCTATCTCGATGATATCGCAGTCTTTTCTACCGATTTTCAATCCCACCTGCTCCCACTGAAGGACGTTCTCACTTGTCTCGCTACCGCCGGCCTCTAACTGAATCTGAAGAAGTGCCGCTTTGCTGCTCGCCGACTAACAATTCTAGATCATGTCGTTTCTAAGGATGGCATTCTTCCCGATCCCACCAAACTTCGTGCAGTTGCCGAATTCCCACGCCCAAAATCACTGAAGCAGCTACGAAGTTTCATCGGCCTGTGCTCCTACTTTCGCCGCTTCATCTTAAATTTCGCCTCTATTATTGCTCCTCTCATCCAGCTCCTCTCCGGCAGCTCCGACCTCTGCGCATGGACACCTGCTTGTGATGACGCCTTCAACACTTTACGCCGTCTTTTAGTTTCGCCTCCCATCCTCCGCCACTTCGACCCGAATGCGCCAACTGAGATTCACACTGACGCTAGCGGTATTGGGATAGGCGCCGTTCTCACCCAACGCAAACCTGGTATCCGAGACTATGTGGTGGCGTACGCAAGCCGCACCTTGACCAAGGCAGAGTCCAATTATTCTGTTACGGAAAGAGAATGCTTGGCCATTATTTGGGCCATCGGCAAATTCCGTCCGTATGTCTATGGCCGACCATTTTATGTGGTCACTGATCATCACGCTCTGTGCTGGCTGGCGTCCCTCAAGGACCCGTCCGGCCGCCTTGCTCGCTGGGCTCTTCGCCTCCAAGAGTATGACATTCGTGTCATATATCGCTCAGGCCTCAAGCATACTGACGCGGACGCTCTTTCGCGCGCACCGCTACCTCGTACCACCCTCAGACGAATGGACTGACAGAACGTTTTAACCGCACTCTCGGTGACATGCTGGCTATGTACGTGAACACCGACCATTCCAATTGGGACCAAGTTCTACCGTTTGTTACTTACGCATATAACACCGCGACACAGGCCACTACTGGATTCTCTCCATTCTTTCTCCTTTACCGGCGCGAGCCACCCTGTACTATGGACACACTTTTTCCCTACCGCCCTGACGTTTCCGAATCTTCCCCGCTATCCGATGCCGTCACGTACGCAGAAGAATGCCGTCAGCTCGCCCGCTCTCTCACAACAGAAAATCAGTGGCAACAAAAATACCTCCGTTATACCGGCGAAGCTTCGTCATATCTCCCGAACACACTGGTGTGGCTCTGGGTGCCCTCCACAACCCCTGGCCTTTCAAAGAAGTTTCTTGCTCGCTACCACGGGCCATATAGGGTCCTCCAGCAAACATCTGCAGTCAACTACGTAGTTGAGCCCGTCACGCCCTCTGCGGACTTGCGTCGCCGTGGTCGTGAAACAGTTCACGTGAACCGATTGAAGCCATTCTATGACCCTGCTGTGCTTTCCGCGCCATAAGTCGCCAGGATGGCTCCTTTTTTTTACCCGGGGGGAAAATGTACTGTGATAGTCAGCACTTCAGCCATCGACATGCACCTGTGCGTTGTGCGACGAAGACAAAGAAGTACGCTGGGCTCGCCGTTGCAAGGTCCTGTCCTCACAGCTCTCCATCTGAGCGTCAATAAACGCCCTATTACAATATATATCATCATCATCATCATCATCAGCCTGATTATACCCACTGCAGGGCGAAGGCCTCTCCCATATTTCTCCACTTAACCCGGTTCTGTGCTAGCTGCATCCACTTGACCCCTGCGAACTTCTTAATCTCATCCGCCCACCTAACTTTCTGCCGCCCCCTGCTACGCTTTCCTTCCCTTGGAATCCAGTTTGTTACCCTCAGCGACCATCGGTTATCCTCTCTTCGTACTACATGTCCTGCCCATCTCCATTTCTTCTTCTTAATTTCTACTAGAATGTCTGTAACTTGAGTTATTTCTCTGACCCACTCTGCACGCTTTCTATCTCTTAATGTTACCCCTACCATTTTTCGTTCCATAGCCCTCTGGGTTGTCCTCAACTTAAGTAGAACTCTCTTGGTTAGCCTCCACGCTTCAGCCCCATAGGTGAGTACAGGCAAGATGCAACTGTTGTATACTTTCCTCTTGAGCGATACCGGTAAGCTGCTAGTCATAATCTGTGAGTGCTTGCCAAATGCGCTCCATCCCAATCGTATTCTTCTTGTTATTTCCTTCTCGTGGTCCGGATCTGCGGTTACTACCTGTCCTAAGTAGACATATTCGCCTACTACTTCCAGTATTTCGCTACCTAATGTAAACTGCTGTTCCATCCCGAGGCTGTTGAACATTACCTTAGTCTTCTGCATATTGATTTTCAAGTCTACCTTTCTACTTTTCCTGTCTATTTCGTCGATCATTATTTGCAGTTCATCCCCCGAGTTGCTTAGTAAGGCAATGTCATCAGCAAATCGCAGATTACTGAGGTATTCTCCATCTACCCCTATCCCTAACTGCTCCCATTCCAAGTCTCTGAATACTTCCTCTAAACAAGCTGTGAATAGTACTGGGGAGATTGTGTCTCCTTGCCTAACACCTTTCTTTATGGGAATTTTGTTACTTTCTTTATGCAGAACTATGGTTGCTGTGCAGCCACTATATATATCTTCCAGCACTTTCACGTACGGCTCGTCTACCCCCTGATTTCGCAATGCCTGCATCACCGCCGAGGTTTCAACTGAGTCAAATGCTTTTTCGTAATCAATGAATGCTATGTATAAGGGCTGGTTATATTCCGAGCATTTTTCTATCACCTGATTGATGGTATGGATATGATCGATAGTAGAGTACCCTTTCCGAAACCCTGCTTGATCCTTTGCTTGATTGCAGTTTAAGGTTGTCCTGATTCTATTAGCGATTACCTTAGTAAATACCTTATACGTAACAGACAGTAAGCTGATTGGTCTGTAATTTTTAAGGTCCTTAGAGTCCCCTTTCTTGTGAATGAGGATAATGTTTGCATTCTTCCATGGTTCCGGTATCGTCGATGACACCAGGCACTGCGTATACAGGGTGGCTAGTTTTTCTAGCACGATATCCCCCCGTCCTTCAGCAAATCTGTAGTTATCTGATCCTCTCCAGCTGATTTCCCCCTTTTCATATTTTCTAGTGCTTTCTTCACCTCGTCCTTCGTCACTGGTGGAACGTCTGACTGTTTTTCCCTACCGCCAATCTCATTACGGTCCTGACTACTTTGGCTATTGTAGAGATCTTTATAGAACTCCTCGGCTACTTTGACTATCTTTTCCATATTAGTGATGACGTTGCCCGCCTTGTCCCTTATCGCATACATCTGGTTTTTGCCTTTGCCCAATTTCTTCTTTACCGCTTTAAGGCTTCCCCCGTTCTTTACAGCATGCTCAATTTTCTCCATGTTATACTTCCTTATATCGGCCACCTTGCGCTTATTGATTAGCTTTGATATCTCGGCCAATTCGATCTGGTCTGTTGGATTGGAAGCTTTCATACTCTGACGTTTCTTAATCAAATCTTTCGTTTCCTTAGACAGCTTGCCGGTATCCTCTTTAGCTATCCTACCGCCTACTTCTACCGCGCACTCAGTAATGATATCTCTGAAATTATTGTTTCTTGCCTCTAGGGTAATGTCGCCATCCTCAGTTAGAGCTGAAAACCTATTCTGTAGCGAGATCCTGAACTCTTCTGCCCTCCCCCTCACCGCTAATTCGTTTATGGGTTTCTTTCTTACTAATCTGTTGCGCTCCTTCTTCAGATTTAAGCTAATTCGGCACCTCACCATCCTGTGGTCACTGCATCGCACTTTCCCGACTACCTCTACATCTTGCATAATGGCGGGGGTTGAACACATTATGAAGTCTATTTCATTTTTAGTCTCTCCGTTAGGACTTTTCCATGTCCATTTTCGGTTCTTCCGTTTGCTGAAGAAGGTATTCATGATTCGTAAGTTATTGCGCTCTGCAAACTCAACTAGTAACTCCCCCCTGCTATTCCTAGAGCCAATGCCATAGTCACCTACTGCCTTGTCTCCTGCCTGTTTTTTCCCTACCTTGGCATTGAAATCGCCCATTAGTACAGTATACTGCGTCTTTACTTTTCGCATTGCCGATTCTACATCTTCATAGAAGCTTTCAACTGCCTGGTCATCATAACTGCATGTAGGTGCATAGGCCTGTACAACCTTCAGTTTATACCGCTTATTAAGCCTAATTACGATGCCTGCAACCCTCTCATTAATACTATAGAATTCATTTATATTACCCGCTATATACTTATTGACAAGGAAACCTACTCCTAGGTGCCGGCTCTCTGGTAAGCCTCGATAACACAGTACATGCCCATCCTTCAGTACAGTATATGCCTCATTCGGCCTCCTAACCTCACTAAGCCCTTTGACATCCCATTTCATGCCCTCTAGTTCCTCTAACAGCACTGCTAAGCTAGCTTCACTAGCTAGGGTTCTAGCATTAAACGTTGCCAGGGTCAGTTTCCAATGGCGGCCTGTCCAGCGGAGCCAGGCTTTCTTAGCACCCCCTGCTGCGTCACAGGTCTGACCGCCGCCGTGGTCAGTTGTTCCGCAGCCGCTGGTGACTGAGGGCCGGGGTTTTATGGAGCTTATCATAGGAGGTTGCGGCCAATTACTGCACCAGGGTGGCCAACTCCTGTTCTGGTGAGGGAGTGCGTTGCCGGAGGTGTTCACCGGCATCAGGTCGCACCCCAAACCTGTTTATGCAATTCCATCGACACGCGGATTTTTCTTTTTTTTTTCATCCGGTGGAGAATTGCGCGGCACCGGGATTTGAACCCCGGTCCTCTTGCATGCGAGGCGGATGTTCTACCGCTACGCCACCGCTGCAATCTTATATATATATATATATATATATATATATATATATATATATATATATTTGTGTAACGCAGCTAAATTATGGGGCCATTTCCAGCCCTTTTGCGGAAACTGAGGCCGGAGTTTCCTCCTCATATACAGTAATCCTTAACGCTAAACTTCCAAATTCTGGTCAGGCAGGAATTGTGGCCTTTTTAGTGGTTACTTTGTAAGTAAAGTTAAACATGTTCCGGAGTCCTCCTCATCCGCGAGGGCATAATTTTTTTTTTGGCAGTATCATGGTCAATAAGAGTTGTTGTCGGGCTAGTTGGCTTGAATCATGTAATGCCATCGTCGCGCTCGTCTTGTCGTTGCCTCTGTTTTTTGTGTTGTCTTTTTTGCGCATAGCCTTAATGGCATTACATCATGGTCAATGTTTCCGAACTGCTCGTTGTCCATGCCCGTCACGAGAGCTACTTCCAGAAAAATATATAAATTCATCATTTATTGTCATTTTTATCGTTTACTGATCTCGATTCAGCCCACTGTGCTTACGCAAAAGGTATTAGAACCCGCAATTATTCAATGGACCTAGAACAATAAAAGGATGCTACTGGCAACAATTATATTGAAGCCAGTTACAAAATGGTTACTAGCAACAAAAAGGAATCTGCATTATCCACACTATTCCATCTTGCTGCACAACAGGTGTAGCAAGGTTGAATAATTGACTTGTTAGTGTAAAGAACAGACCCACCATACAGCCTTAATTCAAGAATATGGACTAGTGTTTTTTTTTTTTTTTTTTTTTTTTTTTTTATCGTGAGGTGTTTGAAATTCCAGCGAAAGGTCATGTGGTTGTAACGCATGACCCTGTCGACCAAACAGGTTTTCTTCGGCACGTCAGGTGAATTTTGCCAAGATATCCTGTCAAGGCAACAGCGGCGCCTTCTCGGCGGAAAGAACTGCATAAGCTATCGCATAAAATGATTATTTTCCAAAAACAACACTGAAACGATAGACGATGGCTAGCTTTGACAGATCCAGAACGGTCGAACGCAAAGTATAGGTGGCTTGATGTGGAAGACCTCAGCACTAACCTTTTCTGCAGTCACCGCCACTGACGGACTGCCAGCGCAATCTACGCAAAAATTCACAAAAATACCCAGTTACATAACATAACGCCATGCAATAGCCTGTATACATTGAGATTAACGTCATTCTTTCACATTTGCGTTTTAGACCTCTTTTTACTGACCTCCCTGCACACAGCCAGATGTCTGTTCATATTATATAGCTAAAGATTAGATGTTGTTTCCACCTGAGGTTTTGACACGAACGCAGCGAAGATACATCAGAACGTGTAGTTGTCACTCCTGGTCTGGTGACGTCACTTCCGGCCCTTGGCATTGTGACAGATACCATATTTAGTTTTCCTGATAGGGCTTCCAAAAACAATTTCAAGTGAAGACGTGCAGTCTCCAAGCAGCCGCGAAAGTCTGCCCATTACCTGCAGCATATAACTCAAATAATTTTCGAAATTGTGGACAATATCGTACCTCAAAAATATTCCCTGTGAAGGTCCGTCGAGCTGGTCAAACTGCAACCTCGAATAGCAACTTACATCAGCCTCACGCAGGGTGCCGATGAGGAGGACAGCGCGCTGTGCTTGAAGCCGCGCGATAAAATATCCACTGAAAATCCTATGAAAGGATAGCGTTTGGTAACCAAACTTTTGCTTCTGTTCGGGTTTTGTTTCTTCTTTTAGGGAAGAGGTGGAGATCATAAAACTTGATTATATTTTGAGAGCTCGCATTCGGATATAAATAGGCTTTTTCACAGCAATTTCTACATTTCGGGACTTTTTGTTTGTTTGTTTTCTAATCACTGTTCGCAGCGCACATTTTTACTTAACGCTAGACAATTGCAAAATAACTGGATTCACTGACAGCTGCTTATAAAATTATAAGTCCTCAAGTTTTTAGTTTCTTAAATTTCTTTCGGGACGTGCAATATAATCTCCCACGCAGCGCTTCCACGTCCGTTCAAAATCTGCCCTGTTTTGTTTGTAGAAAGCGGACATTTTGATTCAATATCATAGATATCACTGTAAACTTAGAGCAGGACATCGCCAGCGTGGTAGCGTTTGACGAAATTATGCCTCCAAGACGGCTGTCCAGCACTCGTGTGGTGGCCTTGCGCTTTCATAGCGTACTTATACGGAGGGCTCTGCGTAACGTGAGCAAAAAATAAAAAAAAATTCCGCATATCATGCCTGGGTGACACCGAGGAAAATAGTGTTTTTTTATGCCGCTCTCCTCAGGGCATTTTTTGTGTTCCGCGTAAATACATATTTTTCTAGGCCTAATTACACAACTTCTAAGGTCGCTATTTAAATGCCGAGTTCGCTTATTAGGATGTACTTCGAAAGCGTTTGCAAACAACCAAACCATTTTATTTTTCGTTCAGTATACCTCTTGCCTCTTGCAGTGTACCTCTTAGGGTAACAAACTGGATTCCAAGGGAAGGAAGGCGTAGCAGAGGGCGGCAGAAAGTTAGGGGGGGGCGGAGGAGGTTAAGAAGTTCGCTGGGGTCAAGTGCATGCAGCTAGCACAGAACCGCGTTAAGTGTAGAAATATGGGAGAGGCCTTCGCCCTGCAGTGGGTATAGTCAGGCTGATGATTATGATGATGATGATACCTCTTTCGTGGTCTTTTTACTGGCATTTAGACACAACCCGCGAAACAAAAAAACTATTAAATGACTGCTCCCGTGCGCTACCGTACTGCACGCAGCGCTCTCAGCAGCGTTTGAACAAAGAAACGTCCGCGTGGACAGGGACTAAGTGGTGGGCCGGTGCTCACTTCAACGGGCCCCACAATGATGAGAATAAAAAAAATAAAGGGATGCTAAGTCTCCTTACGTGCGGTAATGCGAAAGCACACAGCGGCGTCTTGCGTTGGCTTTGACCTCTTTTTAGGCGGCTGTGGTTAGCTTGTTATGTGGATTGCAGATTGAATTCTTCGCTATGACTTGGATTCAAGCTGAGATTGATATGGCAAGCCGTTGTGCATTATCATTAATACAATATAGCCAATTAATGACTGTATTCAGTATTGGCTTTGCTATGGATTGTATTCTTGGCTATGACGTGGATCCGGCTACGAATGATGTTGCTACTCATTATGCATTTTCATTAAGGCATTATAGTCAATTAATCCTGCTGGATTCGGTGTTTTGGCTTGTTATGTGGATAGTGTTGGACTGGCTTTGGGTCTGTCTCGTCGGACGCACGCCACTGACAAGCTGCTGAAGGCTTTTGCCTTAAAAACGAAGCCCGTCGGGAACTATGCGACTTCACTTCTTTTCCTTCCTTTCTTTTTTGTATTTTCGGTGCGATAGCTGAAAAAAAAAAAGGTCTGTTTCAATTGCCTGTCGGTGGCCTGCCTATCACTTGTAAAGCATGACACATCGTTTCGATGCTTGGGAAGACTGTGGTGACGCGCCTGCAAGACCGAGGCGTCGGCCGCTCATTTCGACACATTAAGCCGGCGGGTTTCTTTCATTGAAAATGCGTTTGGCATCGCTGGACATGTATGATATGCATTGGTGCAGTAGTCATCACGTCTGTCTAAAGCGCTCAAGCAGGCTACTTTTGGCTTCACGCGCGACGCCTACCGGTAACACCTGATCCGAGATCAGAGCTCTTCAATAGTACCAGGGGTCCTATTCTCGACAATTCGCCATTTTGTTCAAATTGTGACGTACGCGTGACGTATACAGTAGTACGGTGCCAGGATACGTAACACACAATCGGGTTACGCATTCTGAAGAAAAAGAGAAATAAAGTGACTGAAAAAGCGCGCTGTCGTCTGCTACTATATATTGGCGCCCAATATGAAAAACGACAATGCTCCTGCAGAAACCGTGCCGCTGCGATGCATTCCGTGATTCGGAAGCTTCGGGTTGCAGTGAGGCGAGTGAAGTATGTTGTGGTGTTGAGGTATCAGTGTGTCATGAGTCATGACATACTTGCGGTCGAACATTCGGCATCAGCTACGCACGGAAGGGTGCGCGAGTGTCTGCTGAAGAGCAATGACGGCAAACGGAGTATTCGCAGTGGTGCAAAATGGGAGCGGAAAGTAGTGTTGCTGTTCATAAGCGCCGATGACCTCTCACGTTCACTTATCAGCGGCTTTTAAATGCAGGAACAAAAACATTTAAGGACTCGGTCGTAAACAGAAGAAATGGACAGAAAGAATCGGCAACCGGCGTTGTCCATGTCTGTGGACAACGCTCGCAGTCTCAAAGTATCAATTACTGTTAGGCACTGGCTGTGCTACCCACCTATTTCGAAAAGCCGCGTTATGACCAGCTACCATCAGGTAACCAAGTCTGCTTAAGTTTCTAACATATTGTGTCGGCTTGAGTTGTTTACAGCGCAAGTGGAAGGTGGTGGTGGAAACGTTTATTGGTTAATTGGAGCATACGCTGGGCCTTACACCATGTCGGTTAAATTTTCATCCGCTGGCGTGCGAAAGGCTCTTGCGAAACGCGTAAGATGTCCGGGAAAGAGAAAGAAACAGAAGAACGGGCCCTCAGTCCAGGGTCCCGTTGGCCGTGGCTGCAGTCTCTGTGTTAAAGAGCGCCCACTAAACCATCATGAACAACCTACAACTCGCCCAACTTCCCCTTCTGTTGCTCTCTGAAATGCCTCGTCTCGCACAGATCAACCGCTTGAGTTAGCGGGCCGCATTTCTGCGCTTTGCAATGACGGCGCGGATCGATGGTTTCTCTGTGAGAGCAAAGCATTTGCAACGGGAGGGTAGGTACCACCCTCATGCGGCTGCAAATCTGGGTCTTCATTATTAATCCTCAAAAAGATGACGCAGCTGATAACTCCCCTTATAACGTCGTTTCAGTGCTTTCTGCAATTATAACAAGATGTGTCAGCTTACTTCACCAGCCACCAAACTGTCTAACAAACTGCGGTGAGCTAACAGCTGCCTGCAGTGCACGTCGAACTCGTCATGTTATTTTTGCGGCCGCCTCAAATAGTTCAAAATGCGACGCCCAACTTTGGTCATTTACAGCAATGGCAGGACATCCTCTATGTAATGAAACGTCATTTTGATGTCATCATTAAATGTTTATGCATGACGTATTTCCCGCCATACAACGTCAGCCAATCAGCTTTCTGGAGTCGGCTCTTGTCCGTGGGCAGTTCATTTCAGCCCATTCGTAATACAAGCGTAAGTGCTTCCCTTTCAATCATATTTACCTCCGTTTTACCTCCACAATTACTTATGAATACCATCCAGATATCATGAATACCGCTGATAAAAATTCGTTTTCACGCCCACGTCATTTTTACGTCACCGCAAAAAGCCATTTCGACACAACGAAATTTCGCGCCACAAATTTGAAACACGTGACTGTTCTGAAAAACAATCAGAGAAACAAAATGGCGCTGAACGGCGGCCATGTGTGTCGAGAATGAGGCCCCAGTTGCGAAACCTCCCATAGGGTACATGCATCAGAAAATGGCGGTTTTGATTGGTGAAAATTCGGGTGTATACGAATGATTGCGGCGCCCGCGGCCATTAAAGGAAACTGCGTCTAAATTTCAAACTTTCAGATTGTGGATAAATGTACAACCGCCATGGAAAATTAAATTAGTTGAAGACTTGCAGTAGCAAAACTTTTTAAAATAACAGCCATAGAGTTAATTCAGATGGAAAAGAAGAGAGAAAAGGCGATTTCTAAACGGCAATGACGGCAATTGCAAAAAACTTTTATTGACAGCTTGCGAATGGCGTGACAATTCATAAGCACCCAAAAAATGCATACAAAATCCAGTCACATTTTAAAGCGTAGTTTCGAAACTGGTATTATCCAAAAGCTCTCATTCGAGATAGCGTGCATCTGAGCATGTGAATGGCTCCGCATGCTGTTTCATCATCGCTCCGATTCACAGAAGCGATCGCCGAAGATTGCCGTTTAAGGCCCTGCAGGCCGCGGACAGAGTGACAGAGCAACAGTGGAGCAGTGTGGAACTATAGCGAAAGTGGGAAAGGCAGGTCTGGAAGGAAGCTTTCTTTGGTAACTCAAGAGGCAGTGCCCTACTTTTTGAAGATAGATCAGGGTGCCTTAGAACACGCCGCTACAAAAAGAAATTTAACATTGAATGTGACGGATGTGCAGTATGTGGTAACTCCAGTGAAACAATTGACCATAATATACACGGATGTAATGGTATCCACCCGGAAGTCGATGCAGGCGCAGTCACTCTTCCTGAAGCTCTGGGGTTTAGAGATACCAGTGGCTGGATGAATAAACCAGCGGTGGAAGCTAGCAAAAAACGACAGGAAGATTGGTGGCTTAAAAGCAGAAAAGTGACATAATGTTAGTGATGTAGAAACAAAAATTCAATAAATAGAATGATGGTATAGTTGACCAATCTAAAACAATAATTCAGATATAGGCGGGAAAATGAGCATGACAGCAACTGCTACCACCCCGTTTCAAAGGGACCGCTCCTATATTCCATCCATTGCATCCATCCATCCAGAGTCCAGGTCCAGATAGCACGTTCGGCACGCGCCAGTGATAAGACCAGACACGATGACACGATCACTTTGGATGCGCAGGTGCATAACTGCATACTTTCAATAGCCATCGAAGCTTTTATATGCCATGTGCGGGTCCGGATGTGGTCCACATACGAAAAATTCCAGCTTGCAAAAATTTCCCAAGACTTGTTTTCTCGGCTTTTTTCGCGGCCTACAGCGCCTTCATTGGCAATCTCTGGTGATCGCCGCTGTGAACCAGCACGGCGATATAAAAGCAGGCAGTGTAAATCAGTGTGGTGGCGCATGCTCAGTTGCAGGCTACCTCGAACCAAGTGTTTTCTGTAGGCGTCGCGCGTGCTTCTAAAAGCTGCACAGCTGTTTCTTAGCCACGTCTACTACTTAAAGGGAAGCTGCACCGGTTTTAGATTTGGATGAGTTTCGAGGTGTCGAATGCATGTTTATAGCTTGCAGTTTAAGCTTGCGAAATACTTTGGCGCTAGCATTTGAATCAGTAGCGCAATTAGCGATTAAAACCGCGACCGTTATCAGGCTTCTCTGCATCGCACAGCTATGGGGGGGGGGGGGGGGGGGGTGCATCATGACGTCATTGACGATACCAGTACATTTTCCGCATAGAAACCCTTGGTTTGAAAAGTAAAAACTCTAACTAAAGCAAAGCCCTAGATACATTGTTTGGCGGCGTCAGAAAAGGCACCGCTGGAAGTGAGTGAGGGCAAGAATAATAATAATTGTTACCGTCCGTGACGTCATCACCTAGCTTCTCTGCAGACCTTGAGTGCTGTGAGGAGAAGCTCCAGGTTTAATCGTTGATTACGCCAGCAGTTTGAGCGGTAGAGCAAAAACACTTCACATGCATTACCCACAGCCTCTAAAAATTTGAATCCTTGAATATCGCTGAATTCTCTAAAAGCAATGCAGCGGCCTTTTAAAAAAACACACTGTCCCAAATGTAAAGATAAAAAATTGCATAATTTTCTGGGGATATTATCTAATTAGGCAAAATTAAAGATATGTTAAGAGCACTAGATGGCAGGAAACAGTTTCATCACTATTTTGTAATTCTTGGTTCAAATTGCATAAAACACCCTGCAGAATTTACGTTAGTATTAGACTGCATCGTGAATAACATGTGTCACAAGATATTAAGCCCGTAATTAGACTGAAAAAGCAAATCTCATATAAACACAAAACGTTCAGCAATTATCGTGTGGTGTTTTCGGTTTTGTTTATTATTTGTGGGGTTTAGCGTCCCAAACAGACTCAGGCCATGAGAGACGCTCCAGATATTTCGACGACCTGCTGTTTTTTAACGTCCACTGACATCGCACAGCACGTACGCTGTTTTCTGGCTTGTTTTGCTAAAGAGTGGAGATCCAGTTAAACCCAGTTTCAAAAAGTTTGTTTGGAACGTAAGACGCATTTAGAGCAGACCTTAATTAAAAAGCGGAAAACGAAGGGCCCTGAATATACTGTGCAGATTGTTTCCTTGGTGTATCTTGTGCTTTGCCTAACTAAACTGCTCTTTTCATACCAGAGTAGGCTGAGGACATTCCTCGCTTGCATCAGTGACGTCGTAGGTGAAATTACTAATGATAACAAGGGATTAATCTTTTTTTGTTCACTCTTCACCATTTACTATTATCACTGAGCTCTCATTTGTTGATTACGTAAGATTTCATCATTCTGCGACCGATTTGTTTGACAAAGTTTAATCAGTTGCTTTTTATGTATTGGAAACGACTTGAAGTAAAAAATTGGCAGTGGCTTAGCTCGGCTATGCCAGGATATACGTAGAGTTAGCTAAGATTCAGCTGGTTATTCTTAGCTGTCCCAGCCCATTTAGCCTTCTTATGTTCGTTCTTTGTCCGCTCAACCGCCAATTGCCAAGCAACTACTTCGGGATCCGATGAGTTCAGCTTCTCCGCTCTTCTGCGCCGCTGAGCAACAATTTCGCTCTCCTTCTCCGCGGCTATACCACACTGGAAAACGCCCCACTATTCGTAACTCTAATGAACGACAGAGAGCGCAGCGAAGTCTGGCCGCACTGGGCAAGATGGCGGCAATATTGAGGTTCCCACGTAACTCGTCCCTTAAAATATATTGCTGCTCGTTGTTTGTGATAAAATTTGTAGTGTTTTATGAAAAATGGTCGGGTTTGTGACGGTTCACGCTTCATTCTGACATGCTCCAAGTGCACCAGGGACTATCAGGCCGAAGCTCAGGCGCCTGCGTCTCTGAAGGTCCTCAAGAAATGTGATCAGCTGACGAACGTGTTTACACATTCTACCGTGGAGGAAAGCGGCTTGATTGTCGCCGATGCTTCTGAGACGGAAGCAGGTTGGCACTGCAGCATGTTTAAATATTGCTACAGGTAAGGACTTCAACGATTTCGCCATTATTCAGCGTGAATGGAAAGGCGCCACGCTCATCGTGCGAGCCTCCGGTCGTCGCACTTGTTGCCATTGTTTGCTAGCGATCAGCAGTAAAACATTTATTTTTATTTCACTCTACAGTATTTTTTCATTTCGGAGGATAATATGAAGGTATTCGTGGCGAGAAGCGTCATCACGATTATTAAGAAAAAATGTGTCTTTTGATTAGATTTGTTTTGTGCACGATAGTGCGTTTAAATTAACAGCGCATTTCACTGAACTAGCGCAACAATTCTTTCGTGATTGATGGTGCCGCTTGCATTGCTCGTTGTCGATTTCAGGATGCAGGTGTCTTGCGTTTAGTGTTATGTCGCTACGCCGACCGTCTGTATCGTGCACGTATGCATGCATTTACTTTCCTCGAGAGTGCGAGCGTGATAAGTGATGCCTTCGAAAAGCCTGCGTGCTGCGTCGCCTCTTTCCCGTATGTATCTACGGTTACGCTAGCGGACGCGATAAACTCGTTCTCTAGCGAGGTCCTCGGGAATTTTCGCTCCCGCAGGCAGTCTGTGACCGAGAAGCTTATTATATAAATAACGTATTGTGTCTTATTCACACGCTGCTCGCCTGTCTGGCTTGTGTCCACCTTTCGACGAAGTACTTCCAACGCAGTTACAGGGTTAAAAAAAAAGGCGCTAAGAAAATTGCTAAAAAGGCAGACAGAAGAGTAAACCATAAGACTGTGCTTTCCGTTGTCCTGCATGGTTCGTCAGCCTCAATTTCGTCCTGCTTTTTTTTCTGCCTGCACCAAGAAAGGGATTTAACAGCTGATGTGAAAATGGAGTTAATATGGCACCTTTGGCTCCGCTACTGTGTACTCTACACAGTCTAGTTGCCAGTTGTGGCAAGGCACATGCCCTGGATGTGTGTACCTTTATCATTTGGATGGCTAAATCAGTGTGCCTAAATCAGTTGGACCATAAAATGTTTTACATGTTATCTCACCCATTACTTTTGAACTGGCCTGGTTTCAAGTAAAGGAGCATGGCACTGCTGGTGTAAGATGGGTGGCAAGAGAGAGAGTTCTTTATTTTATTTTATTTTATTTTTTTGTGGCACCAGCTTCTGAGTTTGGAACTTTTCTGGTTACATGATAATTAACCTGTTCTCCATAAACTGCAAAGCCCCACTAGGAAGATATTTCAGGAGAGAGAAAAATTCTGTTTAAGGAAGAATATGCTTCTGCACATTTTTGAGGCTAATAATTCGAGCATGGTACAAGAAGAGCCACTTGCCCGTTCTTTAGGGTCGTAGACCTTTTTTACTAGACTGTGGAACAGCATATGATTGTTATTTTCAAAGTGTTGTTATAAACACGTTACTTAAGATGTTACATATCTTTTGTAAAATAATTGAGTCATTTTGTTCTTCAATTTCAGTTGCTACCTTCCGTGTGAAGTTATTCTATTCGTACGCTATTTGCAGAGACTTTCTTCACCATAATTTTATCTGTATACAATTTCTATGAACCATAGTGCTCTTTCATTTACTGCTAGTACTTTTCATTGTTCTTATTGTTTTTTAACAATGCAACTGCAAAGGCCTGCCGTCCACATCAACCTACTTCGCTGAAGCTTCCAAGGCTAAAGAGCTCCTGCAGAAAGCTGCGAGAGGACCAGCGGATATCTGTGTGTGGAACACACAGACATCCGCTGTGTCGAGTCTATGACACTGAACATTCTCGAGTGGCTAAGGTATCAAAAGGATTGCTTCCCTGCAATTACTGCACATACCATTTTTACCATTTTTCTCGGCCACCTAGTGTATCCAAATAACACCCCTAAAACCTAGAACATCTTATAATTTGAGGAAAAGGGTACTCTTTACCTTGTAGAAGTTTAGAGCTTGGAGGTAGCATGGTGCTGTATTGCACGACTAAGAAATAAACTGTGATGCTTTATCATTTTTTACAAACTATGCATCTGCAGTCTGTGAAAACACATTTCATGCAAAATTCTGGTCAGACATTTATCCACTGCTTACTCGAATCTTAAAAGTAATCCTATCTGTAATCTAGCCACGATTGATTGAATGTCAAAAAAAAAATTTCATATTATTTTCATACAAAAATGGCTACAGATAAAAATACCATGTTACTCCAGTATCCCATCTCTAGGTGCTGTGCCTATGAACTGGTAAATTAAATTTAATTATGGAGCACTGGAATGGCAGGTAGGTGACACAACTCGCCTGAACGACATCTAAAAGAGTCGGCTTTGTCTTTTGCAGTGTTGGTTATTGTATATTGTATGAACATATGCTATGACCGTGCTGCATCCTAGACACCTAAAGACTTGTTTGTAAAAGTGTACTAAGCACAAATCATCACAATTATTTCACAAACGCTGTCGGGCATTCTTAGTTGACACTGGGAGGAGGTAAAAATATTTATTCGGGCACCGGATCTTCAGTAAAATAGTTCACAAACCGTTAAACTGCCAAACTAGCCTCCCTGGATCTCAGTATTCTGCTTACTTATGATTGTAAATACTTCATAATTTTGTACATTAAAGCCCCACTCTACATAAGGTTTCAATCTGTTGAACATACAGTGACAATTTTTCAATTAAACATTTGCTAGTGCCTCCCGTACCACATACCTTGGAGCTGATGGTCTTAAGCTTGCTTTCTTAACTTACAAATGCTTTGTGGTGACGAGCAGGCTTCATGCGTCTTTATAAAAGCCCATCAGTTTATTGCCAACCTCTTTCGCATTTCATATATCGTTCAGATAATTAGCTCAATTCATTTTTTTTTTTGCTGTTGGTTTAGTTAAGCCCAGCAAAGATTTGCTTGATCGAAGTTTTTACAATGTATTTCATTATCTTGACATTTCTTTGTGCTTGGATTCTCACGAGTGTTGCATGGCTACTGTTGATTGAGATTGGTGTTCATTTGTAATACAATAGATTGGTGAGTGCAGTAATATTTCGTCAGTTAATATGTATGCAGCAGGGATTCTGCAGGTCTGCCACTCACATACAGATGCATGCCTCCAACACCTGCCTAAGCAACTTTCTCTATTGACTTCTTGCTCTATTCCTTCTTTTTTCTGTATTCCTCTATAAACGAGGACAGGGCCACTTTCTGCGTTGGTTATAGCTGTTCAAAGATTAGAACACAGAAGAGCAGTGCAAAGCTGTCAGGGAGAAAACTAGTGTATCATTCCCTGGTTTGTAATAAAAATAATTCATGTATAATGTATGAGTTTGTGTTCTCATGAGAAAACAACACAGTTCCTGCTCAGTTCAAACTGATCCCAGGAACGGCAGAGTTGTAGCAGGAAAATACTGCTCTAAAAATTAAACATTGATGGATAATACTCATGTGTCCGCCCCAAGGGAAAGCATAAGGTGTGGCTTCAGTGTCTGCGGAAACACTATGTTCCAACCAAATGCTGTGCTGATTACCTTATCTGTATGTGGTGAGTAGCTTTGCCTTTCATATAAGCTGTACTGCAAAGCAGCTAATAATAAGTACTTTACATGGCGGCCATATCTTATGTTCTTTCTTTATCTGATACCCATTTATAGTTTCACACAACTCAAACAATGTCACACTTGCTGCTGTTGCCTACTTGACTTCAGAAGGTGCAAACTAGAAAAGTGAGAAAGGTACAGAAAGCGATACTTTTCAAGAAAACTCTATGTTGGGCGCAGGTACGTATTCAGGTACAGTATGTTGCTACTATTTACACATTGATGCAACAGTGCTTTGTTAGCACAAGCGTGCAGTTTACTGAAAGAAGTTTGTGACACCATCCTCAGTTAACTTGTTGCCGAGACTAAGTGGCTTATTTAGCTCTTACAAGGAGGCAAGAGCATGTGCAGCTGGGGGTAAACGTTAGAAATGCTCTGCTGCAAAGAGAACAAGAAATCTCATATCAAGCGCAGGAGGCACACGGCAAATAATGCTTGTGCTAGATGATGTGCCTTTAACCTTGTATTTAGGAGTGCGAAAAAAAGCATTGGAAAAGTGAGAAATGGAACTCTTGGTCTTCTAGTATCAAAGAATAACAAGGGTTGAGGGAGAGCCTCAGTTCAGAAGCAAACATTTCAACAAGACTCCTCTTCGACCCAATTGAAGGCATATCCTCTTGTTGAAATGTTTGTTTGTGAAATGAGGCTGAGTCAACTGCAAACTGAGTCAAGCTTGCTTCAGAGTACCTTTTGTCGCCGCTACCTGCATTTTTCTGTAAAATGCTGAATAAAGATGGAATTGAATGCTTATTGCAACCCTTTCATGGCTTTCTTTGTTTCTGTGTGTACCTCTTCTCCTTATTCTAACCCGGTTATGTAGTGAGTGCTTACGTACAATACTTTCATGCACTGCACATGTAGAAAACAATTCTTAAGCTGTTGAACTAATTAAATATTAACTGCTGTGCAGAAAGCAATCACTTTTAATATCATGTCATCAAACACGAAAAACTGATTAGTGCATTGACTTTCTCATACAGCTGATGGGCCTCCCCCTATCAAACTCCACTTCACAACTGTCTTATGAGTCTCGGCCTTTAGAGCAGCTGCAAATCATTTCTTGCAATTGTTCACCAGATGTCCAAGAAAGCACACTCTACGTATACGAAAGGAAGGTTGTGTGCATCACTTCTATACGGCCAATCTGTATTCACTTTCACTTATTCACGGGGGTCATTTATTCTGCAGTTGAAAAGGCGATGTTTGGATATATCTGTAAAATCATTAATTTGTTTTACTGATATTCTTTTTTTGCTGTGAAATGTATACTCCACTCTTATTTCAGCATATATCACATGTATGCAGTATCCTAAACTAAACTTGATTGGAGCAAGATGGATGAAAGGCTTGTGTGTACAGCCATCAAAAACTTGAGTTCAAGAGGCGAGCTCATCTAAGTTTCATTTTGATCGCCGGCATAGATAAGCTGTTGATTTCAGTATATTTTTGAGTTAATTAAACGATCCCTTAATAGTTTTATTAATATTGTAATTAAGCTAATTTTGGATCTGACATGTTATGTAGAGTCGTGGTCAGAAATCTCGAAGCCACATGATTTATTGTCTCAGCCGCAAAATGAAGCCGTCACGGCTCCATTAATTCAATTCAATTCAATTCAATTTATTTTCAACTCGAGGTTGAAGGCTCTCAGGGGAAAAAGCTGTTCTAGAACAGCTTGAAGAGTGCCTGAGGGCCCATACATGGCAGCAGTTGTGCCACAGTAAATTACAGTGTAGACTCACATTAATTTAACATCAGTTCAAACAAAATCTAACAAAAATTCAGAAGTACAGTAATTAACAAAACAGTAGTTATTCACGGAAATTATAAGAAATTTGCGTTATGCCTCAATTCATAATGAAACTTATAAAGCACTACAGAATTCTAACATGTCAGTACAACTCTAATCTCAAAGTGAGCATGGTTATTGAAACATAAGTAGTTCATTTGGTTACAAAATAATGTATGAATGAATTGCCGTGAAATGCTATCAGACAGTTTCTGGTTGTGGTAATAAATCATTTCGAGGCATTTTAAATGCCTTTCGGCATTTAATGTTGGCGTGACGGATTCATTTTGCGGCTGAGATGAAAGTGGCTTCGGGACTGCTGCTCTGTTAATTGGCGAGGTGTGATACGCGTGAATTGCAATTGCACGTGACCAAATGAGCACCCTGCAAGCGAGCTTTGTCGCCGGCGAATTACAGCTTTATTTGAGAATATCTTAAAATAAAAAAAAAAAGACGCCGGCTTGATCAGTTCACCGCGCGTTCGTCACAGACCTGTCGCTGACAAAACTATACCAGGCAACGCGAAACGTGAGCAGTCGCATAGGCGAGCACGATCACACAACGGACCCAATTCAGCATGCGCGGTACGAGAGCGAGGGCAGTGTCACGCGCTGCGTGGCCTGCTGATCTCGAGACGCCTGCTTGACGCGGCGAAGGATTAAGCCGATCATCGTAGACTGACTGCTCCCTTATGCGCATTTGATGATGGCGTTTTTAGCAGAACGAGCTTAAAAAGCGCTATGATCAAGCTGTCACAAACTAGGAGTTCTTTATACGTGCGCTGATCGAATTTTGTACGTGACGCGAGAAGTTGAGCTGCGTAGTACGTATTGTCGTTCACTCGTACTTATCCGTAGGTGTTCCGTGCCTTAAGAAGGTTAGTAGAAGGCAGTTGATACCAGGAAAGATATTGTACGACAGAAACCGACCAGACTATATATAAATTGTTGACGGCACTTTCAATGCGTTCCGAGGAGATTGGAAATGCATCGATTCTCTGGCGCCGATCGCTGGAGCACACAGGAAATAGTGAAGCAATGTGCCACTGTGCTGATACGCGCTGCGGAATGGCTGCAGAATCGGTTTGCCGTTGGTTTTCTTTTTTTTTTTCGCGGTGCTACAAGCGCTCTGCTAGCGGGTTTCCATAGCGCAAGCAAGGGGCGTCTGCTACTGGACCTCTGGCGCATTGCATGGTTTTGCAGCCAGGTGCCGCATGGATTGCTGGAACCGCAAATATGGGTGCGTTCCAATACCCCTAGTAGACGTCTACTTAGACGGCTAGGCGGGCAGCCGCTATCTTGGGACGCGTTCCAATTCTTGCGAAGCAGTTTCTCGAAGACTGCTTCGCCGAAGTCAACATAGATGCAAACTACTTTGTTGTCTAAACATGACGGACAGTGCGTGGTTCGCGCTGAGCGAGTCGTGCGTGCGGTGGTTGCAGTAGGTGTACGGTGGTCGTGCTCTTTGTTAACGCCGGAGTATGCAAATGAATGATCTTTCAAATGTGAGTTGTTACGTCAATGTGTGCGCTAGCCAGAGGCTAATTTAGCTATCTCTATGGTCGTGAGATTAATAGCACTGCTTCTTGTATCGCGCTCTAAGAGGAAAGCGTGCGTCGGATGCTGTTGGTCTTCTTTTTTAACTTCATGAGTTTCTTCAGTCTTGATGTTATCATCGAACCCGTCGCTTTCTGGGCACCTTGCCGGGAGTCAGGACGGCTGCTGTACAGCGCATGTAGTATGTGTTTCTATCTTGCTGTAGTAGCCGTGGCAAACTCTTCTGCGGATTTTCAGTTAATCTCGGAACAAGAAACTCGCCTGACGATGCCGACTTGTTGCGCATTGATTTTTTGTGTCTGTATATTATTTAAACGAGTTGCCGTCTTTGGTTTCCCCGCCTAGTGACTACAGACGACAGGTCATCATCATCATCATCATCATCATCATCATCATCATCATCATCATCATCATCATCAGCCTGAATATACCCACTGCAGGGCGAAGGCCTCTCCCATATTTCTCCACTTAACCCGGCTCTGTGCTAGCTGCATCCACTTGACCCCTGCGAACTTCTTAATCTCATCCGCCCACCTAACTTTCTGCCGCCCCCTGCTACGCTTTCCTTCCCATGGAATCCAGTTTGTTACCCTCAGCGATCATCGGTTATCATCTCTTCGCACTACATGTCCTGCCCATGTCCATTTCTTCTTCTTAATTTCCACTAGAATGTCGGTAACTTGAGTTATTTCTCTGACCCACTCTGCACGCTTTCTATCCCTTAATACCCCTACCATTTTTCGTTCCATGGCCCTCTGGGTTGTCCTCAACTTAAGTAGAACTCTCTTGGTTAGCCTCCGCGTTTCAGCCCCATAGGTGAGTACAGGCAAGATGCAACTGTTGTATACTTTCCTCTTGAGCGATACCGGTAAGCTGCTAGTCATAATCTGCGAGTGCTTGCCAAATGCGCTCCATCCCAATCGTATTCTTCTTGTTATTTCCTTTTCGTGGTCCGGATCTGCGGTTACTACCTGTCCTAAGTAGACATATTCGCCTACTACTTCCAGTATTTCGCTACTTAATGTAAACTGCTGTTCCTTCCCGAGGCTGTTGAACATTACCTTAGTCTTCTGCATATTGATTTTCAAGCCTACCTTTCTACTTTTCCTGTCTAGGTCATCAATCATTATTTGCAGTTCATCCCCCGAGTTAGTTAGCAAGGCAATGTCATCAGCAAATCGCAGATTACTGAGGTATTCTCCATTTACCCTTATCCCTAACTGCTCCCATTCCAAGTCTCTGAATACTTCCTCTAAACAAGGTGTAAATAGCACTGGGGAGATTGTGTCTCCTTGCCTAACACCTTTTTTTATGGGAATTTTGTTACTTTCTTTATGCAGAACTACGGTTGCTGTGCAGCCACTATATATATCTTCCAGCACTTTCACGTATGGCTCGTCTACCCCCTGATTTCGCAATGCCTGCATCACCGCCGAGGTTGCAACTGAGTCAAATGCTTTTTCGTAATCAATGAATGCTATGTATAAGGGCTGCTTATATTCCTAGCATTTTTCTATCACCTGATTGATGGTATGGATATGATCGATAGTAGAGTACCGTTTCCGAAACCCTGCTTGATCCTTTGCTTGATTGCAGTCTAAGGTTGTCCTGATTCTATTAGCGATTGCCTTAGTAAATACCTTATACGTAACAGACTGTAAGCTGATTGGTCTGTAATTTTTAAGGCCCTTAGAGTCCCCTTTCTTGTGAATGAGGATAATGTTTGCATTCTTCCATGGTTCCGGTACCGTCGATGACAGATGTAAGGGCACAAACTTTTCCTTTTGCTGTAGCCGGTTATCACCTTTCGTCCGTAATCCTCTCAAGTTTACAGTTTTCATTCTTACAGCTGTGTGCATAAGACACGAGAGAGGCATGTACACTTCAGTATCAGTAATAAAAAAGTAAGAACGGACTAACATTCTCTTCCGCCAAGCCTTGAGCGGGCCGGGCCCATTGCGTGAGAAGTCGGTCTGCTACAAGTTAACCGATTGATAGTCTATCTGCGTTGTGGTGATTACGCATGTAATGTTGTTGCTGGAAAAAAATCGGCGAGCCGTTAAAAACGCGATTTTCACCTGTATTGTCGTAAAGCTTTAACGAAAACGACGTTATAATAGTTATTCACACCTTTTGACTTGAACCGTTATGTTGCGAGGTGACGCCAGGCGTAGACAGGTAGACGCGTTCCCTTACGCGAACCTGTAGACATCTACGTAGACGTCTAGGTAGACGTTTACAGTTTTGCTAGACGTGTAAGAATTGGAACGCACCCTATATATACCCCTACTGATACCTCTGCGCATGCGCGGCGCTATCAAGCGGCTTCAGCAAAGCGTCAGACTTGGCTACTACGCAACGGAGGCGCAGATGTCACTCCTCTGGAATGAGCAGACCGGCGAGGCGCGCGCGCGGCGGTGGCGGAGCGCGCCCGTGACGTCACTGCTCCTCGCGCTTGGGCAACAAGGCTCTCCAGGAGCACCCGGACTGCTCAACCTCGGCCAGTATAGCTAACGCTACAAAATGCACAAAATCCGAGAGGTTCATGCGATTTGCAAAAAAGATTAAAAAGAAATAGAACCAGCATTTTATTGATTGTATGAAAATGAGATCTGCAGAGGTTTTCGCTACTGATTAAGTCAAAAAAATCTTATGTCATAAAGCGACAACCAGTTTTATCGCAGACTACACAAGGTCAGCCCAAAATGCGCCGGACATTGAAAAGTCTAAGTTGATTAACGTGTCGTTTAAATAAGAACAAATGTAATAACGAGGAACACAATTATTTACGACAGGCTTAGATGTGGCCCTTCGGGACCCTTGCTGGATCCTTTGAGGCGCTTACCCTGCCGTGGTGGTGCAATGGTTAGAGCGCTCGACTTCTGCGTACAAGGATGCAGGATCGATTTCCGACCGCGGAGGCGACTTTTCGATGGAGGCGAAAAGCTGTGGATGTTAGTGCACATTAAATAATCCCAGTTGGTCGAAATTTCCGGAGGCTTCCGCTACGGCGTCTCTCTAGCCTCAGTCGCTTTGAGACGTAAGCCCCACAAACCTGAAGCCACTACCTTGGAGGTTCTTCCCTCAGCTGCGGCGGATCGCAATAATATTGCCTTCGTACTTACCATGAATGCACAGGAGAAACAAATGTGAAGATGCCGCATTATGGCCTACTCGCAGGCTGCGTGACGTGCCTTCACCGGCGGCCAAGCCTCGGAACCTGCCCTCTGCATTTTTGGTGGCACTCTGCACAAAGATCGTGCTACCACCTGGGCTTCTAGTCATAAAGACCTAGAAGTCAACTTCAACGCCTACACCCTAGCTCACTATTTCACCGGCTCGTTATTTCACCAGCCGAGCCGGAACGTACAGCCTAGATATGTACTGTACCTCCTTTCTACCCCGCACTATACACTGTAAAAAATTGTGTGTGAAATTACTGGTATTTTTAAAGAAACTTTCTGTACCAGTACAGAGAATATTTGTCCTACTTCACTGAACGAAATACGTTCACGAAAAAAAAAACAGTAATTTTCTGTTTTCCTGCCGAAACCTTGATTGAAAGGCAAACAATTAGATATATTTTGTCGTCTGTTTTATTTTCTATCGCAAACTGATTTTTACTTGAATAGTAGGTACATTCTGAATAGAAAGCGCAATGGTATGACAACCCTGAAGACGCTGTACGACGATCGGGTGCGTAACAATTTCGATTCAAAAGCAGATAACGAGTGGTGCCACATTGAGGTCCGTTTTCGGTTGGCTCCCAGCTACAGTGTTATTTGTTACGCCTTGTTCCGCTTGCCTCTTTTCGGAGGCTAGACAACGGCTGTTGCGAGGCCAATCTTATGGGTGCCATCGAGTATTGCCAGCGCCGAGAGATATTCGTGAGATGGAGTTGGCAAGGCTGTCGCCTCAAAGTAGTGTTCATTGAAGAAATTGGCGCTTAAAGCAATTTTATTGTTGTTACAGGCAGAAAATGTGCAATGAAAGACAAGTAAAGAAAATATATATTTGCCTCATTATTTTCACTGCGACCGAAGAAAAAAAAAAACAAAATAAAAAACAAAAAACGTGATATAACAAAAACATTTTGTCAATTTACCAAAATTTTCTATCATTTGTACACAGAAAAAACTGTACAATCACAAAAAAATGGAAAAAACTGAAAACATAGCAGAACCGAACATTTCTGGCAGGACAGCTGCCAAAAAATTTCTATACTTTTCAACAAAACTTTTTTACAATGTACGCGCCGTGAGACCTTACGACTGAATAACACATTGCGGGCCAGTTGGTCGATCATCACAAGGTAAAGCAGCGCAAAAACCACACACAGAACGCAGAAAGGTGAGACGAACACAGGCGCATGTGTTCGTCTCACCTTTCTGCGTCCTGTGTGTGGTTTTTGCGCTGTTTTACATTGTGATGTCGTACGACTCAATCGACGCATACAGACCCCTTCTTACAAACACTTTTCTTCGCCGAATGTAACACTCCGACGAATCGAGACGCTCACTTTTCTCAATTTCCACCATCAACGCTCCACCCAGCCATGTATATATATACTTTAAAGGAGCTGCCTCTTAGACTGTCAGCTCCTTTAAACTCTGTAATACTGAGCCCCTCATTTCCCTTTCAGTTATCTGCATAATATATATATATATATATATATATATACATGTGTGTGTGTGTGTGTGTGTGTGCGTGCGTGTGTGTGTGTGTGTGTGTGTGTGTGTGTGTGTGTGTGTGTGTGTGTGTGTGTGTGTGTGTGTGTGTGTGTGTGTGTGTGTGTGTGTGTGTGTGTGTGTGTGTGTGTGTGTGTGTGTGTGTGTGTGTGTGTGTGTGTGTGTGTGTGTGTGTGTGTGTGTGTGTGTGTGTGTGTGTGTGTGTGTGTGTGTGTGTGTGTGTGTGTGTGTGTGTGTGTGTGTGTGTGTCTGCTTATAGTGTGGCGCCCCCCCCCCACCCCCCTACTTTTCTTCATACTACATTGGCATGGACGCGTAAATCACACCACCTACTGTCACCCAATTGCGGCCTTGACACCGAGGGCGGCGTGGCTGACCAATGCCACCCCAGTAACCAAACCAAAGAAATCGCCATCTCCACAGCGTCGGCTAAAGCCACTGCGGTCTTTGGCTAAGAACTCCGCCTACTGCTCGAACCACTCTCTTTAACCCTAAATGAATATTTCTTCCTCTTCTTCCCCCTCGGGGAAAAAAATGATTTTTATATACCAAAAAATCACTCACCTGCTGAGAAAATAGCAACCGATATCTCCGATTTCCTCTCGAATTTATTCCCTAATGGAGCCCCAAGATTTTTCCACGCATTTTTGTGCTGAAGGTCACCCGGCCATCTCGGCGAATAAGAGGAGCCCCATTTTGGGAGCGGAAAGGCCTCCAGAAACGTCGACGTTTAGATGAAAAACCGTAACAAGAGATCCCCAGTGCCGGTGACTGCGACGTTATTCTCGCAAAGACGTTCTCACCAAAATTGTCTCCTCGGGGCTTACGACGGTGAAACTAGCTACAGAGGCGCTGGAATACTTTTGAATGGTTTTATTCCTGCGCGGAGGATGAAAGATCGTGCCGCTCGTTTTGCTTCACAGACCGGCGCTGCGCCGGCTGCACATTGCGAAGCAATCGGTGATTTCGAATGTAGCATAACGCCGAGCTGCGACTCTGTCGACGAGAGACAAAAGGAAGAATGGTTGGGGAGCCGCAGTCGTGCTTCAGAAGAAGCAGACTACCTTTGCCACGATGCGCTGTCGTAGCGGACACCCCTTAAGGGAGTGGTGAAAATTTCACGTAGCCTAATCAACTTTCCTCCCACCAATTTTTCATACACTACGTCCTCTGTCCTAAATAACTCGCGACAGGCGAAAATAAGTCCCCATTTAATTATTATCGTGAGAATATTGCGCACCAAAAACTGTTTTTCGAAGTTGCACCAAGTGGCGTAGTCTATACGCACTCTACCGCGTGAACCAAAACACGTCATCTGGGACGCTTAGGGTATAGACCACCTCAAGTCCACCCCCACACACGCGCGCAAGAACACGCACGGCAAGACAACCACGCACAAACTCACACGCCCGCACGCACATACACACAGCTTGCGTGCATGCAAATGAATTACGCCCGGTGATAGCACTATGAACACTGAGAGCAGCGTGCACGACGCACAAGCAGTGAAAGCACAGGAGAAAAATGCTGAAAATGGTATAAAACTAAAACACACTGCCTCTCCCGCAATATAGAGTAGAGGCAAGGATAAAATGGGTATATTACCGGTGCAGCACATTGATTTTGACGGTGCTACCCACAATATTTAAATGGGTCTAGTGCGGGCCATGAAAGAGCAGAACACAGCTGGCTACGCACTAGCGCGTGCGGATTCCTCTCAGTATCCGCGACAATCGCTTAAGTTCTGTCTAGTAAGCACTCTCCAGATACTATTTTTTTGCTCCTTTACAATTGTTTCCTTCGTGCCTCTGTGCCAACTAACGCAATTACTCGTCGTTTTGATCATCTACCTCGCAGCGAACAATGTGCGCTATGTAGTCACTAAGTAGGTCACGTTACTGGTCATGCCGATGAATGGCTCCACACGGGACCTGTGTGTGGTCCGCTGTCTTGTTTGCGCGTGTATCCTGGAACAACAGCTCTCGCCTCGCTCATCCACTGCCACCAGGCATGTGTGCGCGCCGTTCAGGCTGCAGGTCAGAGCGTAGACTCCTTCATGGCGCGCTCTGGCTTCGCCCACTACTGGAGTAGCAAGAAACTTGTTGACGCGAGCGCGGCTCCCGTGACACTGCAACTCGTATACACCGGGGGTGACTAGTGAAAGCTGTCTTAGTTTCGCCTTCGTCTCCTCGCTTCGTTCTGGCGACAAGGTCGCCAGCGATGCGCCTGCAATGGAAGCTGAAAGCACTGCATGCTTACAAAGCATTCCGTCATACCTTTTCTGCATATTTAATTAACAGTGAAACTTCGCTTTCAATTGGATAGCATATCAACACTTATGTTGAGTCGCTTGTTCGCCATCGTCATCACCCCCCCCCTCCCTTTCGGTATGCAGCGCCCTTACACGTCCGAGCTTCGCCACATGTTCGAATTAGCTCGTTCGGCCAAATATCCCCGAATCAACTAAGGCTTCACGTCATACGATAAAGGAAGGGCACGAGGCTCCGAATCATCAAGTGTTTTGCACTCACAATGTTGTGCCATGGTCAGCATGCAGCGAAGAATATTCCATGCTGAAAGGCGATGTTATACAGAAATTCTGCTTTGCTGATGACGTGATGTCATCATAAGAACAAGGTGTTGTTCTGCGAGCTGTTTGAAAACACATAAGAATGTGTTGTGTTCAAGCCCCATGAGTATCTAGCTGCACAACCCCCGTTGTCGAAAAGCTGGCAGGGATTTTAAATGCTGGTGTGGTAAAAGCAATTCAAGTTCGAACTTCAGGGCAATGCGGACTTCAAAATACTTCTAAGTACATGGCACTTGAAGAAACCGCTTAGTTTCCTGAGGGTTCGGATCAAAGAATGACCGTAAGAAGCTGCAAACGCTCGTCTGCACCGCCTTAAATCTACTCTGTCAAAACTTTGGCTTCACGCGTCTGTTTCTGAGGTACGAACTGCGCGGCCACGAGCTTTCGCAGTTCTATCGGGTGCTTTAGGGGTGCACACCTTCGGGAATGTAGCGATCGAATCCCAGCCGCGGCGGCTGCTTTTCAATGGAGGCGAAAAGCAAGGCGCCCATCTGCTGTCCGACGTCAGTGCACGCTAAAGAACCTCATGTGGTCGAAATTTCCGGAGTCCTCCACTACGGCGTCTCTCATAGCCTAAGTCGCTTTGGGACGTTAAACCATAAACCTAAGCCTTCGTTAATGTCAATGCAGAATTGCTTCGAGAAGATAAGGATATCCGTAGCCCACTTCATGTTGTGATTCGACACGACAGCAGTGAATCTTCTCACCGGCGATGATGCCTTCTCAGAAAAGGCTTCAAGATACAGTCGTGAGCAAAAGCGGTATACAACACTCAGCCAGTAGCGGAGCTCGTGAAAACTGCGTATAATTTCCATCCAGCGACAGTGACAGGGACAAGGACAGCGACACATGCATGTCGGCAAAATGGGATACCGCCACAATTGCCTCGATCCCAAATAGCGGCTTCGGGATGGCGTTGAAATGCACTTTTTCCGAGCTCAGCCACCGACTGCGTGTTGTACACCACATTTTCTCACGACTGTGCCAACTTTTAACAGATGTATGTACTAGCCGCGCTTGTCGTGTGTTGTCTCCTTTTGTCCCTGTTATTCCGAGCTGTTAATCACGCTTATCGATATCGAACCAATTAGCCCAGCTGGCCGTTTTCAGTAAGATCTCACCGCGGGTACAGTTACGGCGTACACAAAAGCAGAACCACGGGAGCGCAAATGAGAGAAAGAAGCACCAACGCTGCAACGGCGAGGCCCCTCTTATAACATAAAGGTCAGCAAAACACGAGTTCGCATCCTAACCTGTGCAGAACTGTATTCTCCTGGTTGGCCGACAGGCGGCCGGGCTGGCATTAAGGTCATTAAGAAAGCAAAAAGCGAAACTATAGGGCTGCAGAATTTGTCAGTGACGTGTTGCCTCCTTAAAGTCGTCACGGCTGCCTTTACGTTTTCTTACGTCAGAGGCCTGCAGGCATCGTGATGTGTGACTTGGTGTGCGGCATTTGGGCGCTCATTCGCTGTGCCTTGCATACTCCCACACGGCTCGATAGACAGCATGTTCGAATTAATCAGGGTGGGCCAGCTCCGTCCAAATCACGCCCTAATCATTCCCTTAGCACGAGTGTCTGACGCGATCACGTCGTCAGTGGAAATTATCTTGACGTATTTATTCATGGAGATGGAATTAACGAGGTTCAACTCTTTAGAGTGTCATCTTTTCATGAACGATACCTTTAACATTTGAAAAATCAAAGGAAAGCTTTTCAATTTCGCAGCACTCGCAGCCTGAGGAAAATTACCGACTTACTGGGTTCAGACGAGCCGTACGGGTACGAATGTTCCTAAAACATTGTCCTTCTGAAGAACTGTGCGCGGCGCATCACACAGAGCTAGTGGGCAGAACACGAAGCGAAGGCAGATTCGAAAGTTTCGGCACAGCTGAGTGGGATGTTTTCGCCCTATTTAATCAGCATTCGCTTGCCGAAATTGTCGTGAATGACGAGGAGCGAAACCAAATGAGGCCTGCAACACGAGGCTTTATACCTGCTCAGGTATAAAACCTCGTGTTGGGAACCGTACATCTTTCATCGTTAGGTGACGTTCCGGCTTACCAAAACTCTTTTCTCTCCATTCTTGCTAAAAAAGACATATTTGTTGTCTTGCTTCTCAACGTACATACGAGTTTTGAATGTCATTATGTTTTGGTTCGGATGAACGGGCCAACACTTCCCCGGCTAAGATTATTGTACTCAGCTATAAAAAAAAATTCTGGAAGTTTAAATATGGCTTGAACCTAGTGATAAAGCGAAAGCCGTGAGTGTTGCAGCGAATTTTTCTGTGGACATCTGGATTTAATGTGCCGCCGTCACAACATTCGAACGAATCTTCTGTCCTAGCAACTCGCTGTTGTCGTTCGCTTCTACCAACTATCGAATTATCTGTCTTCTTCTTCTTTTTTCCCATCTTCTTCTTTTCCTTTCTGTTCTTCTTCTTTTTCTCTTCTTCCCTCCTCCAACTCCTGGCCCAGCTCTCGGTCTATAACACGTGACAGTTGCCAGGCAATGGCGCGACGTGCCGCGGAGCATACGGCACACGGTGCCACGGGGCCACGCCGGCAGCTTGAAAACCTAGCGCAGTGTAGCTTTCGCTACAAAATAACGGAAACCCGCGGCTAGCTGAGCGCATGTATTCTGTCCAGCCTACATGCAAAAACAAAGTGCTTTAGAGCTCCGCAATGCAAGCAGGTTAAGCTTAAGTGATTCCTTTCGGACTGCGTCAGACAACACAGGACAGTCGCAAACAGCAGTAGTTTTTTGTGCGAACGCTAGCTTCAGACAGTAGGCTTCTTCACATAGCACAGCTGTTGGCGAACAGAGGCAACCTCACGGCGCGGCCACGGAAGAGAGGCAGCCGCTCAATCCGGAGCACGAAGCGTGCGCGCGCTCTCCCTCTGCGAGCGGTGTGGCGGCGCCGGCAGCACTCCTTAAAAACAGGTCTACGGTGCGGCGCCCAGGCCAGAAGAAGGACACGGGCCGCACGATGCGCACCAACGCCACAGCTCAGCGCCGACACGGCTGCTCGCCTCCGCTCCGGGTACTGCTCCGCCTCGTCCCGATGCCCACGGTGCTGCCACTCCTGCTGCTCCTGGCAGCCACCGTGACGCTGCTGGGCGACGCGGCTTCGGCAGACCCTTCCATCGGAGATGTCATCGGCCAGATCAGGGAACGCGCTGCGGCGACCGAGGCAAGTGTGGCACCCGCACCCCCGAACAAGACCAGGAACCAACGGATACTGGAGCAATGGTCCAAGTTCGAGCTCAACTTGCAGGACCTGGTGGATAGCGTGATCAGAAAGGTGCTACCCACGGTGATCCGCCGCAGCTCCGAACTGGAAGTGTCTCCAGACTGTCGCGACGCCCTGCTAAAAGTTGTCTTCGGCATCCGCCAGCTCAAGAGATGGGCCTTCCAATGTGAGTCGACTCATTGGTACTTAAATGCATGCACGCACTGGCAGTTATCGGTGGACAGCACTTGTTGTCATAGAGGGCTTTTCTTTCCCACTTGGCTCTTTCATTCTGCTGGAAGCGATCACTCGCCAAGCTGTTACGCTCATGTTCAGGAGAAAAGCGCGTGCCGAGCGTTTCGGCACTCGCTTAACTCGTGGACTCAGTGTGAACTCGTCCAAGAGCCCAGCGCTACGCCATGGACGTCAGAACTTGCCGCAGTTCCCCACGGGCGCTTCTCGGGCATGCTGAGCAGTCATACATAAGCTCTCACTTTCCCCTCGTCCTTGACGAATCAGCCCACAGGATCGTGTCCTCAACTCGTGCCGCGTAAACATACATCTTTGCTGGCGTGGCCCAAATAGTCAAGGACAAGCCACTGGTCCGCTTGGCTCAGGGCGACTACATGAAGCTTGGTTCGATTTGAGTATCTTACCTAGCGAGAACTCCGCAATCGTGGGACGTGCAGAGAGGGGGCAGCTAAGAGAAATTTTGAAGAATCAAATACACAAGCTTCCTTTTCTCTTCTTTTGGGCTACAGCCCGAATAGTAACACTGAGAGCCGAGAATTTAGAGTCGTGAGTGCAGTTATCTGCACGAAACATACGAGGTGTATGTGCAGCACTGTGCTAACAACCATTAAGCACTGGCTCGTGCTAGTTACAGGACAGTCAATGCATTTCAACAAACAAGCGTTGACTGCAGAGTTATTAAGAAGATAATGACATACAGATGCTGTCAGCGGCTAACACCTAGAGCAATTGCGGCTTCTCGAAGGGATTTACTTCATGAAGATATTTCAAGGTTTTTTATAGACTCCATCTGAAAGAATGCAAAATGTGGCATATGTCACAATGACGTATTTGGAAAGACGTGCAGAACCCCTACAGAGGAAATTAAATATTCTACTTTTTCGGCAGGTTTTCTCTTGTATGCAGAACGCCATCCATACGGTTCATTCTACTGCGCTTCGGCGCTATGTACTACCACGTTTCTAGCCATTCATCCTGTTCCTCAACAAAAGCTCCGGATAGTATGGCCAAAGCATTAAATTCATATTTATCGCAGGAAGTTGTTGGCTTAAACCACGAGGCTTAGAAGACATCGGACGTTTCGAAAATTTGGGTCGAGCAGAACCAGCGCCTTGGCAGAAACGGTGCGGCTCAGTAGTTAGGTCTCTTTTCAGGCGTAGGCCAACAATGGACGCAGTTAAAGACAGACTACATTATAGCGGAACACATATTGTAAAAAAAAAAAAAAACGTAGACGGAAGGACTGCTCCCCTTTCGCACATACTGGCTGTAGACCACGTGGCTCGTCGCCGTTAACTTCCGGTGAGATAACAGAGGGATGGCTCACAACAGCCGGAACTGTTCCTTGGATCTATAGTGTCGCAATAGCCCCAAAGCTGAACCAGCTTAGGCACCTTCGCGATGAATCGACTCATGTTAGTCGCTTTAACGCGATTTCTCTGCAGGCCGAATTCGCTATTATTGGGCACGTCCCACCGCCCATGCGAAAGCATCGTCGGGCTTCTCGCATTGATAAAACCCGAGTGCACAGTGTCACCTCTGGGATAGAAACACGTGCGAAAGATCGATGTAAGCTCTCCCTTCGCTCGTGCGTTAAAGGACTCATGTTTATCATTTATACGTAACCGCGTTTTACTTCACCAAATTCCCTGGTAGCGTAATATCGGAAGACATCTCACGGTAGGCTTTCCGAGTTAACAACTATCATGACCACGTGTGTTATCTGCAGCTGGTCGACATCATAACACGGAAACAATTTCGGGCGCCTTTACGGCCCTTGCGGACGGTACAATATTGTGGCGTGCATGCCTTTAACGACGTCCAGCAAGACTGCGACGCTACGCAAGCAGGCATAAGAATTTCGCAAAGCTAATGGCTCGCAGTATATCAAAACCATTCGCGCAAAGCAGCATCGGCAACAGTGCCTGCCGGGTTAGCTGGCGTCGCGGGCCTGCGAGAGCCCAGCAGCCTGTTGGAGCAGGCGCCGCTGCAGTCTCCTTTATGCTGCCAGACTGCTCTGAATATCACGTGCATTCCAGATCGCCTTTGAATATCTAAAGGGCCTGTACTGTGTGACCCGGCAAACACGGATCTCAGTGTGTCGAACGCAATACCCGCCGCCAAGGAAGTAGGCAACTAGGCGCCGAGGCACGCCTGTTGAAATCGCTAGGCGCGCACTGCGATGGTATATCGCATGGCGAAGGAGGAGCCGACGGCGCCGCGCGTCGCGAGCCGATATATTTGCGCATTAGCGTCGCTTTTCCGCGCGCCTTTAAATCGTGCGCTAGCTGCGAGTGACACGGTTTGCTATGGAAAATGTATTCGCTCCACGGGCTTGGTAAAACGAGCAATCTACATTGCGGACGTCAGGCTGAAAGTATGTATTAGATATGCTTGCTCTTTCTCTTTTTTTTTTTTTGTTTGGTTCTCGCTAAGGTATTTCGCTGATATTACCGAATAAAATGAAAGGCGCACCTCGGAAAATTTCCAAATTCCGAGCCATCCCTCGCACGAATAAGTTGCGAGCGTCTCGAAACTACGTGCGCGAGCCGTCGCAGCAATCTCGAGTCTCTACAATCGTGCAGAGTTTGCGGAACTGTTCTTGGCGGATAACGGCCTGTTCCGGCGTGCGTAACGGAGCCACAAAGCCCCCGGTGTCGTTAGCAGCGCGGCCGTGCTTTGGCGTTCAATGGGAGCGATTCGATTCACTGCGATTAGGAAAGAGGTCAGTGTTGCAGAGGCGGTGCTGCTGGTGGAAGGCTTTGTTACGAACACTGGTAGTCCGCGCCTGCCAAAGATAGCAGACTAATTAGTTCAAGTGGTGCCGGTGGGGCCCACCCCGATGGCAAGGTACGCTGGTAGTCGTATGACCAGCATGAAAACAGAATGATCTGCCAGCTGCCTGACGAGGCCAGCCCAATGTGCGGAAGGAGCAACTAGTATAGGTTCCTCTAAAATGAGGTACTTGTAGGCAATGTCGCGAGGCGAGTGGAGCATTGGGTTGTCCCTCAAATGAAGCGCCGGTCAGTTCTCAGTGTGTAAAGGAAAGATGGAGAGAGGATGGAGTCGGTTTCCCGCTTCTAGTACTTACATTTCGACCTTATCCTGCAGCCATGAGAGTTAAAGAAATAAAGCGGTTTCTAAATGGGAAACTTGCTGCCGATGCTAAGTAAGATATCTTTGGCGTTCTACTCGCGTTTTGGCAACGTCACACTTCGTGATAGTAGACGTTTTTAGCCTTGCTGATGCGTTTTAGCAGAGGCGTATGCCGGTTTACCGAATGCCTAATACGCGAGCGCAATTACATGACTGTTGCCAAACGCGTGCATAGGCGTAGAATGCATCTTGTAAACCAGTATACGTCCCCACTAACACGTCTCCGGTACGTTAAAAACGTTACTATGTCATGTTCGTTTGCGTTTTCGGATTTTACTTTGTTTCCCTGGGCTAATTATTTACCGCTATCTATCACTCAGTGGTCCTGACTCCCTGCTTGCGTCTGCTTCTCTTAGACGTTTCTCCATCAAGCTCTACATTATTTTATCTCCATTATTAGCAGAGAGTTTCCGCGAAACATGTAAACTATATCTCTCATGCTGCTCGCAATATGTCATCGCATGAAATTGGACACGTTTGTGTCGGGTGCTGCTCGCCAAGCATTCTCCTTGCTGCTGATGCAATACAAGGTCACATCGTTTGTCGTTTTCTTCCTCCTTTTCCCCCTCGATTCGTACGGGAACCGTACCCTTTATCGAATCTCCGAGCATCGGAATCCTAGGGAGCGCTTAGGAAATAAGGTCCATAGGCGACTTATATCGAAGCAAGATTCACTGAAGCGGACGCTCTATGTTAACATTTGAGCTATGTCAACCTCGAAAACCAAAAGACAATGTAAACTTCCCTCGTGGGCAGTTTTTTTTTTTTTTTTGTTTAATGTGCGAAATGAAAAGCAGTCGATCGATACACATGTATGCTTCACTTTTCCTATTTTACATAGACATGTGGGAGCCTGGAAAAAAAATGTGCAGCTGAGAACAGCTGCGAACAAGATCTCAGTTCTGTTTTTTTTTTCTTTTTTTTTTCTATAGAACACTGCAACCAAGATTCGATAATAAGCTTTTTTCGACCCGCCGCGGTGTCGACTTCTGTGCCCAAGGATGCGGGATCGAGTATACTGCCCGCGGCGGCCGCTTTTCGAACGATGCGAAAAGCTAGGAGCCCGTATGCGGCGCAATGGCAGCGCACGTTAAGGAACCCCAGGTGATCTGAAATTTCCGGAGCCCTCCACTACAGCTTCTCTCATAACCTGCGTCGCATTGAGACATTAAACCCCACAAAATAAACTAAATGAAATGTTTTTCGAAAATATGGAGATATTAAAGAAATTTCGTTGCCATAAGCAATGATTATGTAGGATTGAGAAATAAGCAAGGCTAAGGCGGCACGAGACGCGTAAGTGTTTTTCAGCCCCGGACAGCTCTGTAAAATTAGTCGTCTGACCTACAGGATCCAGCAGGTGCCCTTCTCTTGTTGCACATAATAAAGTTAGGAGCTCCAAATAAACCAGAACCGATTTCGATGAAGAATGTCATCTTCGCGCGGTGATCTGCCCTGAATAAGATCAAATTCAGTAGGTCGGAACAAGTGCATATTAGCGCTATTTTGTTTTGCGTCACTTAGTGTCAGCCTCTCCTTAACACAATGGGGGCACGCGACACCCGGAACGTAAAGGGGTCATATTGGGAGCCCGTAACAAACGGGCTAGATTTAAGGATGGTGCATTACTCAGAAGCTATTAAATTCATCATCATCATCATCCTCAGCATGACTATACCCACTGCAGGGCGAAGGCCTCTCCCATATTCCTCCAATTAACCCGGTCCTGTGCTAGCTGCATCCACTTGACCCTTGCGCACTTTTTAACCTCATCCGCCCACCTAATTTTCTGCCGCCCCCTGCTACGCTTTCCTTCCCTTGGAATCCAGTTATTAAATTAGTTTCACTACAAAACCTATAGTTTGCAGCGGCGGTCGCATTACTTTAACTCAGCGCCACATATGAAAACCACAATAATAATAATAATAATAATAATAATAATAATAATAATAATAATAATAATAATAATAATAATAATAATAATAATAATAATAATAATAATAATAATAATAATAATTATTATTATTATTATTATTATTATTATTATTATTATTATTATTATTATTATTATTATTATTATTATTATTATTATTATTATTATTATTATTATTATTAATAAGTTAATAAGTTTGTTATCCATCACCGTGTACATGATGGCGGGGGTCTGAAGTAAAAGCTGCCTTTTGGCAGCTTGACAGAGCCTCAGACCCCCATTTTGACAAGCGCACAAAAGACCATGCAACATAAAAACTACAACATGAATACATGACAGAAATCGCGTGCCGAATACATTAACACCGCCTCGCTCACAGAAGAAAATAAAAAACACAAAATAATAAGGCATGCAATGTGGAAGAAATTTTCATTGATTTCTCCTCGTTAATTGTTTTTTTTCTCGCCGTCGCCATGTTACGGCATATTAAGAAAATACTCAAAAAGCTCTTTAAACGACAATTCCCATAGAGTGATGTTTGTTTGAAATAGCACATATATTAATCGGGGGAATCTGTTCTCCAGTATCTGTTGTCCACATGTAGTTATGTAAGTTCTAACTTTCCATGGATCGGAGTTGCGGGATGCATGCGTTTGTGTCTGGCTTTCTAGGTTTGCCAGTGTTTGAAGGAAACATGTACGGTTTGAGATTTCAAGTTTGTAATTTACGAGCTAAAACGTAGCTTGAGAGGTTTAGGACTGAGATTATTTTGTGTTTTAAGAAAAAATAACTTGTATAGTGTAATGGTGCTACTTGTTCCACAATGCGCAAAAAGCTTTTTTTGTAAAACCTACGTGCAGTGTTTGTAGATTTTCCTGCGTTGTTGTACCCCAAGTCAAGATTCCCGGGAATAAAAAAGAGATTTATAAATCAAAATTTTTACATTTGTTGGCAACACATGACGGTTTCTATGAGCGATACCAATCACTTGAGATAAGATCAGCGACGTGATCATCCCACCTTATTCTTTCATTAAAGATGGTTCCTAATGATTTAATTGTAGGGACCATCTCCACTGGAAGAGACATAAACCTTATGTCCTTAGTTAAGCAAACGTTTTTATTCTTGGCCCTGAAAATAACAATTCTCGTTTTCGAAATGTTTAGTTCAAATGCGTTTCTCGTGCTCTAAGTGTATAAATTTTCTAACAGCTTGGTCGACTTAGTTATCAATGTTGTCTCCCGAAAAGAAGATGCTAGTGTCGTATAAGAAGACATTTACGAAGTGGTGTGCTGAAACCAAGAGAAACTTTGGGATATGATCTCCCAAAGAAATAAAGAGCCGTCCTTTTCTTTTCCGTACTTAGTTTCAGCCGATGGCTTAAGCCACCTATGGGCTGTTTCCCCTTCCCCCCAAAAATAATAAAAAAGTTAAGAACCAGTAAGCCGCAAAATCTATCCGAACGGCCCCCAATAATCCCCACCGGACATTGTACCAAATCAGCAAGTCAGCGCATGCTGCAGAGAGGTTAAGGCAGTTTCATGCATTCGCTATCATTTGATTAAATCATGCTGAAAAGGGGGTCATCCAGGCTGTTTCGATGTTTCCCATACCGTATGCTTATCTTCTGTGAAAAGTTGAACATGCATATATTGAACAGGCCTGATGCTGTATTCAGTATTAGTATTCGGGAAAAAAAAAAAGTGTAAAGAAGTAAGCAATACGAAAATGTTAGAGTTGCAGTTGCCTGTAAACAGCTCGGTGTCAATTATGGAAAAATATCTACTGCAAGGAAGGAAACTTCACTTCAATATTGCTGGCGCTAAGAAAAAATGGCCCCGGTATGGCATTATGACGAGATGGGCATTAAGAAGTCGCATTTGGTTAAAATGAGAAATATTGGCAATTTACTGGAAAGTACAAAACAAAGAGTCTTTTTCATAACCGGTGTTCCTGTCAATTATGACTACAATACCATTCTGTCCTTCCACTCTTACCGACCACGTGCCTTTGTGCACCTTAAGGTTGAGGGTAACCTGGATAGAGTCTTTTGGGGCTTATAATAAAATTTCAGACAGTGTGAATGATGTAATGCTACTTTTCTCGTTCTAATAGTATTGCGTACTGCAGTAGACAACGTTAGCAGTAGTTATCATTGTCCACAGCTCAATAAGGGAGTAAATCTGAATGCAGCAAACCGCCCTGCAACGGCTGGGGATAAGCCACTATGTATGTATGTATGTATGTATGTATGTATGTATGTATGTATGTATGTATGTATGTATGTATGTATGTATGTATGTATGTATGTATGTATGTATGTATGTATGTATGTATGTATGTATGTATGTATGTATGTATGTATGTATGTATGTATGTATGTATGTATGTATGTATGTATGTATATATATATATATATATATATATAGACCGAATGACACATGTTGCGCTTAGGTCATGCATCTTAATATGTTGCACAAAGAAAAGAAGATATATCACTAAAGAGACTGTATATATATATATATATATATCATCTTAATATGTTGCACAAAGAAAAGAAGATATATCACTAAAGAGACTGTATATATATATATATATATATATATACAGTCTCTTTAGTGATATATCTTCTTTTCTTTGTGCAACATATTAAGATGCATGACCTAAGCGCAACACGTGTCATTCGGTCTATATACCTTGCACCGCCATTACATCACGCGTGTGAAATCTTGTTTTTGATATTTTGGTGTTTATTTGTTGACAGTGGCTGGTCACGTGTTTCGATTGTGCATGTATATAAGAAATGGGAACTGACAGCTTCTTTCTACATTCCTTGACAAAGGCCGGACCCCGGCCGAAACGTCGCATTAAAGTGTTGTTTTTTCATCGTGTGTCACCTACTTCAAGTTTATGACCTACCGGACCCATTCGAGCTTCAACCCCCTCCCTATATATATATATATATATATATATATATATATATATATATATATATATATATATATATATATTCGATTTACGCACTTGGGTGCGTTCTCGGAGAGTTTCGTACCGTGGAAAAGGAACAAAAATGCACTTCAGCGATGCACGTACAACCTGGATCATAGCAAGCGACTGATGCAGCTAAGACAAGAACGCAGTCATCACAAAAAGGCACAAATTAAAAGAAGAAAAAAAAAAAGAAGCGCGCACATTTCAGAAAGCGCAAAAATTTCCTCATTCTCTCTCGAGTGAGCCGAAAGAAGTTTTCTCTCCCACGCGTTTATTTCGATGACTCCGAGCCAGGAATGGTCGCGTTTGCCGGGAGCAAATGTCTCCCGCGGCGACGTGCAGGCTGAATGCTGGCGGCGAGCTGAGCGCCGAGTCGCGGTCTAGGAGCCCTTCCGGAATTCGGCGTCGATCATGGGCTATTATTTCAGCGAACACGCGTTCCAGCTCGTTCCGGCGCCGCACGACTATCCGTTTTTAACGTGTTTTCACAGCCACAATCATTAGTGGCTCAATACGCGATGCCTGAATCGCGTTTCCAGCCGCTTCGATTTGAGTCTCGGCTATTTGACGCACCGTACGCACCTTTAGGAGAAGGTACGCACACGAGGCAGTCATAGGTTATTTTATATGAGCTTTGAGCCGCCTCTCGAAAAGGGGCTCGTTTGCTCTGGCTGAATTCTTTACGTTCCGCGTTGCCACGATATCCGTACACTAACGCAGGCGTCAAGGAGCGATCGTGCTCGAGTCCCCGCCATGTTCTAGGCGATGTTTAGCAAGCTTGGTGCGCACAAAGAAGGGGGCCACATTTCCACGAACCCGAAATGCAAAAACGCCCGTGTTCTGCGCGATACTATAGTGCACCTTAGAGAATCCTAGCTGGACTAAGTTTTTAATGACCTCCTCCGTACGCCGTACACCGTAGCCCGCGTAGCATCCGCACCATGTAGTCCATGTGTCCCTCGTGGCTTCGGGGCGCTAAAGACCGAATTGTACTAATAAAAGCGAAGCTTTCAGTTAGCGTGAAAAAAAACACGCCCGAAATACGATTACCCCTGTCGAGAAAACCGGCGTAGCCAACGTCGTTTGCAGTTGCTCCAAGTCCTATGGGCCGGGTGTAGCCAATTTGCTGAATTTTGAATTTCAATGAGATGTGCCTGCGTTAAGATCTAGCTTGAAGGGTATGCATGGACACTTTAAAAAGCGGTTCGGTAGATAAAACTAAAAAAGAGCTCTGCACATTCGTATAGATACAAGGAAGATACAAGCGCATGCACTGTAAAAGAAGTTATTTCACTTACATAAAGAAACTGAAGGTAATTTGTTTCCAGCCTCTTTTTCCCGTAATTGTCTTAAAACTGACGCCTTGCAACGGAAACGGAAAACTTGCACGACCTCTAACTTGTGGAACAACGGATATAGGGTACATTGTCAGAAGCGTAGATTTTACACAGGTAATTGTTCCCACTTATATATCCCGTTTCTTCGACTCTCATGCTGACGCCAATGGTGCTTGCCCATTTATTTCAATTATTTTATTTAATTTCGGCTATAGTGATAATGCAACTGATGAATACTATTTAGCAGGCAAACTTCCTTACAGCTATTACTATACAAACCGTATTGGCGCTGCGTTGTTTGCACAATATGCAAATATTCACATAGATACACTCGGAACAGAGTTTGAACACCTTGCATTCGAGGTACGGAAAATAACAGATCTATTCAAGGTGAATCACCCATTCTCCCCATTAGGGCACGTGACTGCCGTAATTACGGACGCTTCCTCTATAAAATTACGGAATTACGAACAGCGGTCAGCGAATGACTGTGGAAAGGGAGGGATAAACCTGGCTTCCCTAACAACGGCGAATCATGCATGGTCTGTTTTTCTTCTTATTCTCCCCCGGACTAGACGCTGCATGATTGTCTCGCAATGTGCCGTAGATGCCAGGCTAGCCATTCACAGCGTGATATAATTGGCTTCGCTCATGCACTGGAGCTGATCGCAAGGCTCTCGCGCGAAATCGAAATCGGCTCATAAACGTCATAAAGATACACCTGCTAATGCCAGCGGCAAAGAGAGCACCGCACCTGATTGCGAAAAATAAAAGCCCAGCGGGTGACCTAGTAATGTGATTAAACTAGCCTTTCTCGGTTGCGCGCTTACGTTCCTTATATTGCTTCGCGCGCCGCCATGAGAGAAGTAGGGTAGAAATTAGGATTCTCTGAGCCCGCGCCGTACAATTCGTCCCCGTCCAGCGCGTCCATTTGTTGCGGCACAATCTGGCCGTGCATCTCAAAGTTGACAGCTCTGGTCGGTAAACCCATTCTTCGTGAGGCCATTTAGGTGAAAGAGAAACGCCGGCGCGGGAAGATTAAGCGCTCGCGTCGTGCAGGAGAAATAAACACAAGAGCCGTCGCGGTTCTTCCGCGTTCTCGCGCTCTGTCGGTGACATCATTTGGATGATGAACGACGGAAACGAAATGGTGATTTTGTTCGCATGAATTTCCCAACCTCACGGCCTCTGGCCTCCATAAATTTTTTATTTCCTCCGCGACGCCTTGCCTTACCACGCCCCGTCCATCTGTTTCGTTTGTTCCTCCTTTCACTGCTTTTCCCACTTTATGCCGTCAGTCTGGTGTTGGGGGCTTCTAAAGAAAGGTGCACAGCTGGGCGCACGCACTACGCTCATGAGTGAGTTTTTGGATGTGCAAACTGAACAGAAAAAAAAAAACGTCTGCGACAGTTCTTTCAGTTGAATTGAGGAATGAATCCACATTGGAGCCCTATATACATTTCTCAACAAAATAACTGGTAAAATTAAACAAAACTATGAGTGCGTTGTTGGCACAAGAGTAGAGCTGCCCAATATTAAGACGCAACAATGACCGACGAACATTACACATTATTTATTTCATCATGAATGTATACAGCATGAGCAAAGAACCGTTGGGCATTAACCGAAGCTAGCGTAGGCCCATATGGTATACATCCGTATGTGCAGCAGCGATCAATACAGATATGTACAATGACGCACTGGTTACAGTGACATAAAATAAGCATCAATGCAGGATTAACGTAATATGATTACAAAACAATAGAAACACGGAGGCATTGCAACATATCTAACTGATCTTTGAAAGATATAACCTTTTTATGGAGAACACAAAGTTATTGGCAGTCTTGAATTTTATTGGTAAGGTGTTCCATATCTTCGTGCCATGATACTGAATCAGTCGTTGACTGTATGTGTTTCGGGTAAATGGTAAATTAAAGCTTA